>NW_005199975.1:64149-79832 GCF_000372725.1 Emiliania huxleyi CCMP1516
CTCCCCGCAGATCTGGCACGCGGCGGCGAGGTGGTCGGGGAGCCACGGCGGCGGCGCGGAGATGGCGTGCAGGAGGGCTCGGCGCTGCTCGGCGCTGATTGGCCGCCCGCCCCGCAGCGCCGCCTCGGAGGGTCCCGCGTGCGAGAGCGGGCAGAGGCCCTCAGCGTCGGGCACCTGATTCGTTGATGAGTCGAGGTGTTGAGGAGTGCCGCACCTCACCGATGCCTCGCGGCGTGGCGCACGTTCGGAGAGGCGCCCGCGGCGACGAGCGAGCGCGCGAGGCCGAAGTGGCCTGCTTAGCGAACCACCTCTCCATGCACTCAATGCTGTTAGCTATTCAGCGAGCGTGCGAGGCCGTGCTGCACCTCGCCACGCCGCGAGGTGCAGCGGCGTGTGGCCACGCCCGTCCTGCAGGAGACAGTGCGGACGCGGGTCAGGGAGGGGCCAGGGACGCTGCGGCGGCGTGTCGCCCCGCCCGTCCTGCACGTTGATGTGCGCCCCAGCGTCGAGCAGCGCCGCCAGCGTCTCCGCCGCCGCAGCGCCGCCGCCATGGTCGCTCAGCCGATGCAGCGGCGTCTGCCTGGCAGCGCATCGGCTGTCCCTCAGTCCTTCACGGAGGAGGGGGCTGGCTCTCCATTCCGATGCAGCGGCGTCTGACCAGAAGGGGAAGTCGGCGGCCTCTCTGCGACATCTCTGCGATCTCTCGGCGACCTCTCGGCTATCGCTATCTGCCCCGAGGTGAAGTCTGCGGTGTTTGGTGACGCCCCGGCGGCGAGCAGCGCCTTGCTCGCGCGGAGAGGCTCCACGCCTAATGAATACTTAATGAACACTTAATTAATAGTTAACGAGGCGCCCGGCTCGCGCGGAGAGGCTCCACGCCGCAGACGGCGTGCTGCAGCGGCGTGCAGCCCGCGGCATCGCGCTCCTCGACATCCGCGCCTGCGCATGTGCCGTCGCTGGTCATGCACTAGTCAGTACGAGTAGGCAGCATCCCTCCTTCACCTCCGCGCCTGATCATGGTCAGTCACCGATGACAGCGCCGGCAGCCAGCGTTGCGTCGCGCTCCTCGGCCTGCCGCACCGCACGACAAGAGCAGCTCGCAGCAGGCGGGCTGCTGCGCGCTGAGGTGAAGCGGCGTCTCGCCGGACGGAGCCATCCTCGCCTGCTGTTTGGCTAAGCACGTGAGGACGCGCCACCACCCAAAGCGGCGTCTCGCCGGAGCCATCCGAAGCCTGCAGCGCCGCACCGCGCGACAAGAGGAGCTCGACGAGCGGCGCAGCGCCTGCGGGGCATGTCTCGGACATGTCCCGGGGCGGTGCGAGGGACGGGAGGAGCTCGACGAGCGGCGCAGCGCCCTTCTTCGCGGCGAGGTGGAGGGGGGCAGGGCCGCCACCTTAGGGAGGAACTAGTCACTGGTCAAGCACGGGGCATTCCCTCTGGTTGAGGGGTGGAGGGGCCGCCGCCCGCTGGCTGGGCATTCGGGTCGGCAGACGCGTCTAGCAGCGCCTGAGGACGTGTCCCGGACATGTCATGGACGTGTCCTGGGCATTCGGGTCGGCAGACGCGTCTAGCAGCGCCTGAGGACGTGTCCCGGACATGTCATGGACGTGTCCTGGGCATTCGGGTCGGCAGACGCGTCTAGCAGCGCCTGCACGGAGATTACCCGAGATTACCCGAGATTGCCCGAGATTACCCGGGTCGGCAGACGCGTGTAGCAGCGCCTGCAGGGAAGGGGAGAGGCGAGGGTCGGAGGGAGGGTCGGGGGGGAAGGGCGCGTGGCCGACGCGTCCAGCAGCGCCTCTGCCGCCCCCGCGTGGCCGTGGAGGGTGGCGAGGTGGAGGGCGGTGTAGCCGCTCTCGTTCGCCACATTCGCCTGCGCACCAGAGACGGCTCGCCGTGTTGCTGGGCGGCTCAGCGTGGCAGCCGCACTGGCTGGCCAAGCTCGCCTCGGGTAATCTCGGGTAATCTCGGGTAATCTCGGGTAATCTCCGCACTGGCTGGCCAAGCTCGCCTCGCCGCCGTCGCTCCCAGACCCAGTCAGCAGCATCCGCACCTGCTTCAGCCGCCCCGCAGCAGCTAGCTCGTGGACCAACGCGCCGCCGCCCCGCCGCAAGGCGGAGCCGCCTCCCGCCTATGGGACATGTCTCGGACAGGTCGTGGACGTGTCCTGGACATGTCCGCAAGGCCGAACAGCCTCCCGCCCGCCGCAGCAGCGCCGCTACGCGGAGGAACGCGCCGCCCCCCTCCCCTCCCTCGCCCCCCTCGCCAGCCCCCTCGCCCCCGCTGCCGCTCTCGCCCTCCGCCAGCGACGCGAGCACGGCCGTGTCCAGGGGCGTGCAGCCCTCGCCGTCCACCTGCGCTCAGCTCGACATCACGAGTAAGGAGCCACGTCCGGTATCACTGTAGTACCCGTCTTAGACTCCTCTCCCCTGTCCACCTCCCCCGGCAAGCTGTGCTGTTGTCACTGTTAGAAGCACTCCCATTCCTCCTATCATCACTGTCCACCTGCCCAGCCGGCAAGCCGTGCTGTTGTCACTGTTAGAAGCACTCCCATTCCCCCTATCATCACTGTCCACCTGCCCAGCCGGCAAGCCGTGCCGGAGGAGGAAAGCGCACGCCTCCGCGTCGCCTGCCGCGGCAGCCGCGTGGAGCAGCGAGCCGCCGCCCTCCCCCTCCTCGTGCAAGGACGCGCCTGTCATTCCACACTCTTCAGTACTCTTTCAGGATCGGCCGTGTCCTAGCTGTATCCTAGCTGTGTCCTAGCTGTGTCCTAGCTGTTTCTTTGCCGTGTCCTAGCCGTGTCCTAGCTGTGTCCTAGCCGTTTCTTTGCCGTGCCCTGGCTGGGTCCTGTTTCCTGGCTGTGTCCTAGCCGTGTCCTGCTCATCCCTCCCCTTCCTCAGGGACGCGCCGGCGTCGAGGAGGCGCTCTGTACCTCGGCCGTACCTCGGCCGTACCTCGGCCGTACCTCGGTCGTATCTCGGCTGTATCTCGGCTGTATCTCGGCTGTATCTTGGCGCGCCGGCGTCGAGGAGGCGCTGGCACGTCTCCCACCGGTGACACGCCGTCGCAACCTGCGGCGATTCATTACTTAACTAATTAATTAATTAATTATGTCTCCCACCGGTGACACGCCGTCGCAACCTGCACGGCGGAGCTCTCACTGGCTCAATGCGATCGTCAGCCATGAACAACAAATGCCACTCTCTCAGCCTGCAGCGGAGAGGCGGCCGCGAAGGGCGAGCCTGCCAGTGCAACCAACAATGGCTGATGCTGCGAGCAAAGAAGTGCTCGGCCACGCGGAGTGGAGAGGCGAGCCGGCGGGGGGCCTCGCAGAGAGGGAGCAGGAGTGCGGAGGTCCGAGCAGGGCGGCGAGCAGCTCCTGAGGACATGTCTCGGACGTGTCGCGGACGTGTGTCCCGGACATGGAAGGGCCGAGCGGGGCGGCGAGCAGCTCCTGAGGACATGTCTCGGACGTGTCGCGGACGTGTGTCCCGGACATGGAAGGGCCGAGCAGGGCGGCGAGCAACTCCTGAGGACATGTCTCGGACGTGTCACGGACGTGTGTCCCGGACATGGAAGGGCCGAGCGGGGCGGCGAGCAGCTCCTGAGGACATGTCTCGGACGTGTCGCGGACGTGTGTCCCGGACATGGAGGTCCGAGCAGGGCGGCGAGCAGCTCCTGAGGACATGTCTCGGACGTGTCTCGGACGTGTGTCCCGGACATGGAAGGGCCGAGCAGGGCGGCGAGCAGCTCCTGAGGACATGTCTCGGACGTGTCACGGACGTGTGTCCCGGACATGGAAGGGCCGAGCGGGGCGGCGAGCAGCTCCTGAGGACATGTCTCGGACGTGTCACGGACGTGTGTCCCGGACATGGAAGGAGGGCCGAGCAGGGCGGCGAGCAGCTCCTGAGGACATGTCTCGGACGTGTCGCGGACGTGTGTCCCGGACATGGAAGGGTCCGAGCGGGGCGGCGAGCAGCTCCTGAGGACATGTCTCGGACGTGTCGCGGACGTGTGTCCCGGACATGGAAGGGCCGAGCGGGGCGGCGAGCAACTCCTCCTCTGGCATCACACCTGACGCATGGGCAGGGTAAGGTCTGAGGCATCGGCCGACGAGGAGGCCCCTCCTCCTCCTCCTCTTGCAGCGCGCCGCTCGAGCCGGCGGCGGCGAGCAGGTGTAGCGGCGAGGCGCTCCGGAGCGAGAAGAGCCACGCCTTGGCCGGGATCGAGTACTGAGGAGGCATCACTAGTCATAGTTGCTACGAGCAAGCGGGGAGAGCCACGCCTTGGTCGCCGCAGGCAGCGCGAGCACCTCCCCGGGCACCTCCTGGCGGACATGTCCAGGACACGTCTCGGAAGTGTCCCGCCGCACGGCAGAGCACTCCGCTCTCGTCGCTCCTGTAGCAGGGAACGGAAGCGGGCGGCGGCGAAGGCGCCGGCCGCTTGCTTGAGCAGGGTGGTGCTAGAGGTGGCGCTCTCGCCTCCTCGCCCGCCTCCGCCGGCAGCGAAGGCGAGGCCGGCGCGGGCCTCCTCCCGCGCCGCCTACAGGAAGGGTCCAGGAAAGGTCTAGGAAAAGAAGGCGAGGCCGGCGCGGGCCTCCTGCCGCGCCGCCTCCCTCAGCGTGGCGCAGACGTTGGCCGGGGAGAGGATCGCCTGCAGGAAGGCTCCGGCACCGTGAGCCGGGAGGCTTCCAGGAAGGGACGGCGGCAGAGGCGCCTCACCACGAGGCGGCTGGCGGTGGCGTGGAGCAGGGAGGGGAGGCGCCACAATCCGGCGAGCTCCCGCAGCGCGAGCAGCTCCTGATTACTCATTGCCCATGCATCACTCACCATTCATGATCAAGAGACCCCGCAGCGCGAGCAGCTCCTCGTGCGACAGCCCGTCCGGCGGCGGAGCCTCCAGGTAGACGTGCCGCAGCGCCGCCTCGACCAGCGGCCTCTCGGCGTCGACAGAGAGGCGGATCGCTGCGGCGGTGACGGCGGAGGCGGTGGGCGCGAGCAGCTCGCGGAAGTGCTCCGACCGCGCCGACAGGACCAGCCGGTGGGCGGCAAACTCCTCTCCCGACCGAGGCACGAGGCGGCAGTCGGAAAAGGACCCGTTTGCCCAGACCTCGGCGAGCCCGGAGCTGAGCGCCGGCGCGAGCGCCGAGGATGGCGGCGGCGGAGGAGGAGGTGGAGATATTGTAGGGTCGTCGTCGAGGACGTGCGCAGGCGGGGACCAAGACATAGGAATGGGGTGGCCTGGGCGGCTAAGAAAAAAGAAAAAACGTCCAGTGCGAAAAACCGCGGAAGCAAGGCTGCCTGTAAGCTCTGCTCCTAGCCTTGGTTGCGGCCCTCTCACTTCACTGCAGAACTATTAAGAGTGAAGCGTCCTCGAGGACCCGTCTTCGCGGCGACGAGCTTGTGTTGTGTTGTTAAGAGTCGCTTATATAAAATGAACTCGGGGGCACGGGACGCGGCACAAACGGGGCACAAACGCCAGGCTACAAAGACGGGGAGGCACGTAGTGACGCAAGAGTCGCTTGCTATGTAGTATACTGAAGTAGTCGACCATGAACGAGATTACGAGTTTGTGCAAAAAACATTCGACAGCAACAATAGAGAATTTTACAACAAAAACTCCCAATAAAAGAGACATGACGAGCGCCCCCCCCCCCCCCCCAAAGGAGTTTCAGGCAGCCGCACCGTATCGCACACACGGACACACGCATGGGGTTGACCCTCGCGTTCAACATACGCGTCGCCCCATCGCCATCAAAGTTCCCTAACGATGTGCATCATTCTCCGTCGCCCCCGCAGCACGCTCCCCGCTGTATGCCCGGCAGGCGGAGGGAGCGGATTGCGCCGAAAGGCCATTGGTTCGCGCCACGCAGAAGCGAGGGGAGTGCGAATCGGCAGCACCTCCACCCCATCCACGATCGATAAGCGAGACGGGGATAACAGACGCCAACATGCTCAGCCGGAGCAAATCGCCCTCGCCGTCTTTTGTTCGGTGTACTGCGACCGAATGGACCCCACGTTTGGGTTCCCCCGGTAGTTGTACTGCACGGTGTTTCCTCGCCGGGGGAACATCTCGCAGCCGCCCAGGTCGTCCTTCCAGCCCTCGCCTCCTGACGTAGTGGTGTACCGATATCCCAGCGTTCTGGCGCACTCTCGGCACTTTTGCTCCCCAATGTAACAAGCTCGGTTTCCGTCTGTAACTCGGCACGCGGGCGGCGGGGGCGGCGGGGGAGGTGGGCGCGGCGGGGGCCGCGGGGGCGACGGAGGCGGTCGGGGTGGCGGGCTTGGAGGTGCAGCTGCCGTACTTGCCAAACTTGAAGACCCTCCCGCCGCACGTGCCGTTTATGACCTGGGGTTGAGGGCGGGGTTGTGCGCGCCGGCAAGGCCCGAAGGCACGATCCCACGAATCCGCGCGTGTATGGAGACGGGACTGCACCACCAGGGAAGGTGCGTGCAGCGTGTGTGCGTGTGTGCGCATGTGTGCTTGTGTGCATGTGCATGTGCATGTGCATATGTATGTGTGCTTGTGTGCTTGTGTGCATGTGTGTGTGCGTGTGCATGCGTGTGTGTGTGTGTGTGTGTGTGTGTGCGCTCTTTGAGAAGAGCGTGTTGTGCTGCCTGGTAGCCCCAATTTTGCTGGTTGAGTTCGGAGGCCCAAAACGATACCTGGGCGGTGTAGCCGGCCTCGAGCTTTGCCACCAAATGCGTCTCTACGAGGAACGTGCCGTTGACCGTGAGCGCGCCGTCATGGAGCTGGAAGAGCGCCTCCTCGGTCCTGACGTTGACCGACAGGCGCGGAGTGGAGAGGAAGTTGTAGAGGGCGTTGTGACGGCCGCGAAAGTCTGCTGTGCCGCCATAGGCGAAGCTCAGGTGCGGGTCCTTGAAGATCTTTGCCGCCAAACAGGGATCGAACTGCTCCGCAGCCATTGCCAGTCCATGGGGTAATGAGTGATCCCGCGCGCCCAAATCCCAAATTCGGCAAATTCGCAAATGGCGGCGCGAGACAAACCCTCAATATATCTCGAACGGAATGAATTGGTAAAAAGATTTCTTTTCTTTTTCAAATTCTTTTTACGCGGTAGGTTGTAGGTGTATTGTTGGCAAAGAGTTAAATTTGTTTCGTTCGGCATACTCCGACAACTTTCCGAGAAGCTTTTTTCGCCAGGGTCCCCGTAGGGCCCTTGCAGGGCGAGCCAGGGCGAAAGTGCGTAGGACCCATATTCCTCAGCCCTTTATTATTAGGTATGGATGTATGTAGGAATGGGTTGTGAGTGAGTATTCTTGATACGAAACCACGACGACACACACCAGTCGACTCGCATCGGTTGCCTCCATGAACGGGTTGCCGTTTCCCCGGAGGGGGATGTTGTATCCGGCAAAGAATTTTTCAACTAAAGGCGGTCGCACGACACGATTCACGCGACAGGTGAGGCGCGGGCGACAGCGTCCTCAGAAGCCGGCAAAGAAACAAGATATAAAAAACAATCCCCGCGCCCATTTCGCCGACGAGCGACAAAACAATGGCGCTGGGCGAGGCCCTGCTGCCGGCGTCGGAGACGGAGACGAGAGCCAAGTACCGCAAGAATGTGGTCAAAATCTTTGTGGTCTACTTCATGTCGATCGCGGTCCGCGAGGTCGCCTTCGGGCCCCTCTTCAACATCTACCTCCTCGATATGGGAGGCAACATGCTTGTCGGCTCGATTGAGTCGATGCGGGGGCTAATGCAGATGCTGCTGGCGTACCCGCTGGGGAAGCTTGCCGACTCGCTGCCGCGAGTGCGAGTCAGCAAAATCAACCTCGTCATGTTTACGCTTGGCTTTGGCACCCGCGCGCCGCACCACGCCAGCCGCCCCCGCACCAAAAAGCCCCTCTCAGGGGTTGCTCCTCCTTGCAGGCATCATGATGGCAGGCATCTTCATGGACGCTCAAAAGTTCATCGTCGTTGGCATGTGCTTGTGGGCTCCGGTGACGCCACGCGGAGCGCACACAAAGCGAAGCCCACCCTCTTCCTCAGCGAATGCATGCTGGTCCTTCCAGGCGATGCAAAATTGGTTCTCCACCTCCAACGCGATTGTGGCCGACAGCACGCCGCCAGAGACACGGACAGCAACGATGGCGGACATGTCGAACATCCAGGTGATCGCGAGTGCCATCGGCCCCGCCATCCAGATGTTCTTTCTCTTCGTCTTGCAGCAGGACAGCTGGGACAGGCCGACGCTCCACAAGGCGGACGCCGCTCCGAGCCACCTGAACAGTGGGGACGTTTGAAGGAGGGGATTGAGCCCTCGCCGGCCGCGTCCTACAGGCGATGGGGGTAGCCTGCCTCATCTGGCCCATCGTCATGATTGGCGCTCGCGAGCGAGGGATCCGCGGCTCGAGAGGGACGCTCCCTCCACCTCCTCCCCTTGCGCCTGCGCTCTAGGCACGTTCATGCTCGAGGAGCTGCCGCCACTGGAGAAGACTGCGGCCAAGGGCCGCGGCAAGTACATGTCCGCCGACCTCGACCGGCCGGTGTTTGGCGGGCGGATACCGACTCGGTGGTACCTGGCCATCGCGCTGCAGATTTCTAGCACCATCACCGCGATGGGCGCCGGCATGACCGTCAAGTTCTTTCCGCTCTTTTTCAAGGCGCGCCGATCCCCCGACCGAGTCCACACTAGCCTTCTCGCCCGACCGGTCGCCGCTGCCTCTCTCAGGTGGACTACGGCTTCACGCCCCAAGCCCTCTGCCTCCTCACCTTTGCTTGCCCCATCGCAATGGCAGTGATGCAGCGCGTCTGCTTGCGCGTCTCCAACTCCCTCGGCCGGCTGCCCGCCATCATGCTGTTCCACTTTCTCGGCACGGCCGCGCTCGTCGTAATGTGCTTGTGCGACAATGTCGCGGCGCTCGTCTTCCTGTTCATAATCCGAGGCGCCCTGATGAATGCGCGCTCGCCCATCATCACGGCCGTCACGATGGACCTGGTCACCACCGAGATGCGCGGCCGCTGGGCGTCCATCCAGTCCATCACGGGCTTCTCCTGGTCGGGCAGTGCCTTCATCGGCGGCGTGATTGCCCAGGCATACGGCTACCGATTCAGCTTCTTTGTCACCGCCATCGTCTACATGGTCTCCTTCGCGCTGATGTTCCCAATCATGTGGGCTTTCCCCAAAGAGCAGGACACCACCGTCGAGGAGGCCATCTCGATGGTGCGGCAAAGCCATGCACCGAGCCGCCCCTTCTCCGTGGTGATGAACGACGCAGGCTCCTTCTTGCCGGACGACCCGGAGGCGAAGAAGAAGG
This sequence comes from Emiliania huxleyi CCMP1516, assembly GCF_000372725.1. Classification (NCBI taxonomy): domain Eukaryota; phylum Haptophyta; order Isochrysidales; family Noelaerhabdaceae; genus Emiliania; species Emiliania huxleyi. Next base: position 73,431 of record NW_005199975.1, read on the forward strand.
CGCCGGTGGGTCCTTGAGCTTAGGCCGTACTGACGTATAGCACACTAGTCCTTTCACCTTTCAGTGGCGTCGTGTGGGCTAAGGTTTCAGAGAAGAATTCTTGTTCTGCATGATCTAGTCGAGGACGACGGCCGCTGAGGGGGCCGTCTGCGGTGGCCGTGCTCCTTGTTCGGCGGACACGGGACACATACCCTCGAGGATAAAACAGAGAGTCGACACACTGGAGGGTCCAAACTGCAATGCGAAGAGAGACTCTACACCGGCGTCGTGGCGCGGCGAGCTCGGGTCGGACTCTGCCCACACCAGCCAATGAGTCATACATTCACAGCTGTGTCGCGGCTGCGAGGTCCGACCGGACACCCTGGTACGCCCCCTGGCTCTGCAGCAGCCGTGTGCGCGGCCCGTCCGCGCCGTCGCCGCCATAGTCGTGCGCTGGCCGGCGCGGCGCGCAGGCGGCGCAGGAGGCGCAGCAAGCGAGCCTGAACAAGCGCAGTTGTTGCTTGCTTGTCTGTCGTTGTGAGTTAGTGCGGCGCCCGCGGCGCAGCAGGCGGGTGTCCGAGGAGGAGGCGTACGGAGTGCAATCTCGGCTATCATCTCGGGTATCATCTCGGGTAATCTCGGATAAGCTCGAGCCCGAGGAGCAGCGACCAGAGGTAGGGCGAGTACGCGCCGCCCCAAGACCCACCGATGGACCGGCCTGATGGCGCTCACTGTCCGGTCATTACAACAGAGGTGCAATCTTACGCTGTAGTGTGCCGCCCCAATATTACGCTGTAGTGTGCCGCCCCAATATTACGCTGTAGTGTGCCGCCCCACGCGCCAGTGTAACCTCTACCCTCGGGTAACCTCCCGTATCCTCGGGTAATCTCGCTAACCTCGCCTGCGGCGTCCGACTCGCCCAGCCGCCCCGTGAGCGCGGAGAGAGCGCACAGCTGCAGCAGCGCGGCGCAGACCTGCGGCACTCTAACCTCGGGTAGTCTCGGGTAATCTCGGGTACTCTCGGGTAATCTCAGCTGCAGCAGCGCGGCGCAGACCTGCGGCAGACTCAGAAAAGGGCTCATGGAGCGGCGGCAGGCTGCAGGCATGGAGCGGCGGCAGGGCAGGCATGGAGCGATGGCAGGGCAGGCATGGAGCGATGGCAGGGCAGGCATGGAGCGATGGCAGGGCAGGCATGGAGCGGTGGCAGGCTGCAGGCATGGAGCGGTGGCAGGGAGGCGCGGACCGCGCCCGACGCGCTGCCGCAGACCTGCGCCTCCCGCTCCATCAGCCATGAGGTCGGGTCCTGAGCGGGAAGGTTCCGGGAAGGTTCGTGTGGAGCGGCCCGCAGCCTCCACCAGCAAAGGAGGGCTTGGCTCCTCGCAGCCGGGGGGAGGCTGCAGCGGGAGGCCGAGCGCGCCGCAGCCAGCGCAGCCGGACAGCAGCTGCAGCGAAAAGGCGAGCGCCGCCTGCGCATCACACCGAGTGTGATTCCGCATCCACCCACCCACTCACCGGCCGCGGAAAGAAGGCAAGCGCTGCCGGCGCCGCGACGACGCCCCAGCCGCCTCCGCCTCCCCCGAGGCGAAGGCAGAGGAGGACAGCGGAGCAGCCGAGCAGCGCCAGCCGCGCCAGCTCGGCCGCGGCGCCTACAGGCAAGGCTCTCGGACAGCCTCGCGGAAGGTGTGCCAGGACCTGGAACCCGCGCCTCGGCTAAGCCGCGCCGGCGCCGGCGCCGGCGGACAGCGCGGCTCTGGCTTTGAGGAGGAGGGCGAGCAGCAGCGGGGTGACGGCCAGCGACCAGCTTCGCGGCTGCGGCGACGGCTGTCCCGCCTCGGCGGCGGTGAGGCGCGCCGAGAGGAGCAGGCCGAGGGCGAGGCACGAGGCGGCGGCCAGCGCGGCCGGCGCGGCGTCAGAGGAGCCGGCCGAGTCCGGTCGGTGCGACCGGGAGGCTGCGCGCGTGGCGATGAGCAGCAGCGCGCCGGCGGGCAGCGCGAGCAGCGGGGCGAGCACGAGCGGCCACGGCAGCGCGAGCGAGTGATCCGCCTTTTCGGCGTGGAGCAGCATGAAGAGCGAGAGGAGAGCGGCGCCGCCGGTGAGCGCCGCGCCGCAGCCGAGCCAAGAGGGAGGGCCGCCGGGCTCCTGGCGCATCGAGGAGAGGAGCGGCCGGTGGAGGCTGCTGCCCATCCAGCGGCCACCGACAGCGCCGAGCGCAGCGCCGAGCGCCGAGGCAGAGAGGGCTGCGAAAAAAAAGAATTCTCGCTACGCGGGGCGAGCAGTCACGCGACGGGCGAGGCGCGGGCGACGGCTTCAGAAGCCGTCGCCCGCACCACAGGAGCAGTCACACCACCAAAGCCAGACCGGGGCGAACAAAGCCAGTCCGGGGCGAAAAAAGAATTTTACGAAAAGAATTTTGAGCCGATTTGGCGCGGGGCCCGACCTCCCCTCCTAGCCTTTTTCAGCCGCGGCCCCGCCACCGTCTCGTCTAGGGCGGCGGTGGCGAGGGTGGCGCCTGTAGGGCCGGCGGCGGCGAGGGAGGGGGCGGAGATGGCAGCGGCGGTGGGTGCGGTGGCGGTGGGGGCGGCGGCGGGGGTGGTGGCGACGGCAACGGGGGGGGCAGAGGTGGCGGTGGCGACGGTGGTGGCGAAGAAGGAGGCGGGGATGGCATTGGAGGAGTTGGAGGTGACGGCAGGCGAGGGAGAGGAGGCGAGAACGGCAGAGGCGGTGAAGGCGGTGGGGACGGTGGCGGTGAGGGTGGCGACGGCGGAGGCGTCGGCGGTAAGGGGGGGGGTGGATAAACCTGTCGATCTCCTCGTCGCCCACGCCCTCGTTCCCCATGTACTCTCTCTCTCTCTCTCTCTAGGTAGGTAGGTAGGAAGGTGAAGAACAGCCAGGCTCGGACTGGACACCAACGCGGTATGGGTGTCTCTCTCTCTCTCTCTCTGTGAGAGAGAGTTCTTGTTTTTGAATTCTTTTCGGTTCCGGCTAGACGGCGACGGCCATCCGACCTCGTTATCGTCAGCCGCCTCTGGCACGGTTAGAGCGTCGGGCCGCTAGTCTGGCCACGTCAGAGCCATGCGCTCGCGATTGGCCGACCGCGAGAAGGGCAAGCGCACCGGCCGCATCGGCACTCTACCCGCCGAGGCCGCGCTGCTCATGGAGACGCGGCTCGACACAGCCAGCTGGCTCACCTTTGCTCTGGTGCTGCTCGCGTGGCTCGGCGGCCTCTTCTGGCTGGCTGGACGGCTCAAGAGCCCGCCGCCGGTCGCCAGCACCGTCCTCTTTGGTGCGGACGCGCTCGGTGCGCCGATGTCGACCGTCCGCCCGGCCACGCCTCTCGCGCCGTCGCTCGCTCTCAAGCTCGACCTCGTGCCGACCGACGCCGCGAGCTCCGGCGTGGCGACGCTGCTCATCAAGCGGCGCGTCCGGCTCAAGATCCTGCGACGGCGGATATCTGGCCGCGTCGATCCGCCACCCGCCGCTCCGACGGCTGCGCAGCGGCTGCCGGGAGCGCGCGGAGGCGCTCGCTTGACTAGTCGCTGCTGCGGCGGCCGCCTCTCTCCTGCACTCTCTCTAGCACCTCGTCCCTGCACCTCTCCTACTAGGCACGCTCCACCGGCTGCTGCTGCGCGTCGGTGCGGCGGGGGACGAGGCGGCACCGACCCTTGCCAGCTGACTTTGATGAGCGGCTCTTCTCTTTTAGGTGGCGGTGGGGAGGTGCAGCGAGACTGCTGGACTCAGCGAACAGCCGAGCAATGAATGAATTAGGCGCGGCGGGCGAGGCGGCGCACCGAGTCAGCGACGCGGTCTCGACAGGAGGCGAGAGAGAGAGAGAGGGTTAGGTTAGGGTTAGGTTAGGGTCAGGTTAGGGTTAGGTTAGGGATGCGGTCTCGACAGGAGGCGAGAGAGAGAGAGGGTTAGGTTAGGGTTAGGTTAGGGTCAGGTTAGGGTCAGGTTAGGGATGCGGTCTCGACAGGAGGCGAGAGAGAGGAGATGCGACTCCTCTCTGCCCGCTGCCTCTCCCTCGACCCTCTCCGGAGTCACTCCAACGCCGTGTTGAACTAGACTCGACTAGACCTCGGGCACGCGCATGCTCGCAACACACACACACAGCAGCACACCCCTCGGCGAGGGACTGCGCCGCTCCTAGGCTAGGTGTTTAAACTAGACTAAAGTAGACATCGGGCACTGCGCCGCTCCTAGGCGTGCGCGCCGCGTGCGGGGCTTTCACCGGGCAGGTCTCATCTCGGACTAATCTCGGCCCGATCTCGGCCCGATCTCGGCCCGATCTGGACTCGATCTCGGCCCGATCTGGACTCGATCTCGGCCCGATCTGGACTCGATCTCGGCCCGATCTCTGCCCGCCTCATGGCGCCTCTGGGCAGGCGTCCGAGGCGCCGTCGGCGCAGCTGTCGCGCTGGCTGTGCGGCGGCGCGGAGGGAGGCGGCGGGGACGGAGGCGAGGGTGCGGGGGGTGGGGAGGCGAGCTCCGGTGAAGGGGGCGGGGTGGAGGAGGAGGAGGAGGAGGAGGAGGCGGAGGAGGAGGGGGAGGCGGGGGAGGAGGTGGAGGCGGGGGAGGAGGAGGTGGAGGCGGTGGCTTCGGCGGAAGTGATTGTCAACCTAACTCGAGAGGCGAGCACGAGAGACTAGCTACTAACCCTAACCCTATCCCTAACCCTAACCCTAACCCTAACCCTAACCCTGACCCTAACCCCAACCCTGACCCTAACCCCAACCTTAGCAGGAGTGACTGACCAGGATACTGTTAGGCGAGCACGCGCTGCCGCGGGAGGATCTGCTCGCCGCTCCACCTGGCCTCCCCCTCCACACCTCTCGCCTCGACGGCACTCCCCGGACCTTCTCCCCCGCCCACCCGTCGTCGGCTCTTCCTCTAGGCGCGGCGGAGGAGAAGGGAGTGTCTCCTTGCGACCGGCAGGTAGTTGCTCACACGACTGAGCTTGCCACGCAGGCGCGGCTGCGCGGCCTGCCGCGCCACGAGTACTTCTTCGAGGTGGAGCTGCTGCCGCAGCGGGCAGCGGCCGATGCCGGCGGCGGCGGCGTGGCGACTGGCGGGGCGACGGGCGGCGGGGCGGGCGGCGGGGCGGGCGGCGGGGCGGTGCCGTTTGTGGGAGAGGCGGAGGAGGCGGTGGAGGCGGTGGAGGCGGGCGTGGAGGGAGCGGAGGGCTCGGCGCTGGCGACGGCGGCGGCGGCCTTTGAGGAGGAGGAGAGGGGCAGGAGCACTGCACGGGAGGTTCTCGGAGCTGTCCTCCAGGTGGCGCTGGTGGTGGAGGAGGAGAGCGAGGCGGCGGTGCTGCAGGAGCTGCTGCTTCGCTCGCTGCTCTTCGCTGGCTCCCTCGTCGTGCTGCGCTCGGCGCGGCGGCAGCTGCGCGACCCCCTCCCGCCTCGCTGCAACACACCAGCCAGAAGACTGTGCTACGTCGCAGGTGCGGCGGCAGCTGCGCGGCTTCCTTGCCGCCGACCTGCTCCCCGAGCAGCGCACGCTCCCCCCGCTGCTGCTGCTGGCCGCCCTCTACGCGCTGCCCCTCCCCCTCGTGCTCAGCCTGGTGTACGACCTTTCCTAGACCTTTCCTGGACCCTTCCTGTAGGCGCTGCCCCTCCCCCTCGTGCTCAGCCTGGTGTACGACCTTTCCTAGACCTTTCCTGGACCCTTCCTGTAGGCGCTGCCCCTCCCCCTCGTGCTCGGCCTGGTGTACGACCTTTCCTAGACCTTTCCTGGACCCTTCCTGTAGGCGCTGCCCCTCCCCCTCGTGCTCAGCTTGGTGTACGGGGGGCCGTGGCCTGCCGCCGCCGCCGCCCTCTGCGCTCTGCTCTTCCACGACTGGGCACTCCTCCTCCCACCTCCCCGTCGCCACCGACGCCGCCCGCCGTGATTGGTCAATCACAATGAACCAGGCACTCCTCCTCTACCTCCCCGTCGCCACCGACGCCGCCCGCCACACCGCCACCGCCTCGTGGGGCGCCGCCTGGCTGCCGCGCTCGGTCCTGCTCGTGCTCGCGGCGTCGCCGCCGCTGCTCCTCATCATCGACGACTTTGGGGGCGGGGGGATGCGGCAGGCTTGGGACGCCGAGGCCGGGAGCCTCCGCCACGCAGTTGAGATATGTGACGAGTGACGGGCGGCTGCTGAGCAGGCTCTCTACGCCGAGCCGGGGTACTACGTGGCGGGCGACTCCGGGCTCACGCTGCCTCTCCCAGCCACGTTCGGGCTGTGGGGGGGCGAGGAGAGGGCGACCGGCATCACCGTGATCGCACTCTTCCGTGCGGAGACCAGGGCACGTCCAGGACATGTCCGAGACATGCCCCATAGGCTCACTGGTCGCACTCTTCCACGCGGAGACCGCTGTGCTGGTCGTGGCGGCGGCGTGGGAGGTGCTCCCCGCCCCGTCACCTTCACACCTTCACCATCGA
>NW_005199975.1:79932-134460 GCF_000372725.1 Emiliania huxleyi CCMP1516
GATTATTGCCTACCTTGCCCCGCTTTCCCCCCCGAACGGCGTCTCTTCACACCCGCCCGTCGCGCGCAGCTCCTCCTTGTCCTCACCTTCCTCGTCGAGCCCGCCGCGCACAACGGGACGCGGCCTCGTCTCTTCGCCGCCCTGCTCCTCGCCGCGCCAGCCTTTTGCATCGCCGCCGCCGCAGACGGCGCCGCAGCGCGAGGGCCGCCTGCCTGCGCCTGCTGGCGAACCAAGCCGTGCCGCACCTGTCCCCAGGCGCCGCAGCGCTGGGCCTGCTGCCCGCGCCTCCGCCGCCCGCGCCGCTCCGCCACGCGGTGCTCGTCACCGGCCGCCTGCCGCTCTGCTCTGCCTTTCTGACCCGTGCCCGAACCCGAACCCGAACCCGAACCCTACCCCTGCCCCTACCCCTACCCCTACCCCTGCCCCTGCCCCCTGCCCCTACCCCTACCCCTGCCCCTGCCCCTGCCCCCTGCCCCTACCCCTGCTCCCTGCCCCTGCCCCCTACCCCTGCCCCTACCCCTACCCCAAACCCGAGCCCTAGGTCGCCGTCACCGCCTGCTGGCTGCTCTGCGTCGCCTCCTCGCCGGCGAAAGGGATGCGGCTCTTGATGAGGACGTCGACCCGAGCCCTAGGAAGTGTCTAGGAAGTGTCTAGGAAGTGTCTAGGATGCGGCTCTTCATGATGACGTCGCTGCGCCAGGGGGCGGAGCAGGCGCTGCGCGCCGCCGCCGCGCGGGTGCTCGGCTTCGGCGGCGGCGGCGCGGTTGCAAACGACCTCTCGCACCGCTTGCCTGCGGAGCGGGAGCCGGCGCTGCTGGAGGCGCTGCACCGCAGCTCGCTCTTCCTCCCGCTCTCGCGTCTCACTGACTGGTGACGCAACAACTCGTCACTACCACAGGCGCTGCACCGGCTCCAGCTCTATGCGCCGGCGGAGGGAGGGGGAGAGGGTGCGGCGGGCAGGGAGCGGCGCGGCAGCCTCGACGAAAGGAGAGAGCCCCGCCAAGCGCAGCGGGCCTTCTCGCTCGCCTCGGGCGGCGGCGGCGGCGGCGAGGGTTCGGGCGCGGGCGGGCGCAGCGCAGCGCCGGCGCTCCTCTCGGCGCACGTGTTATTACTCGTGCCTTACGAGTGCAACGATGGATTCGCCACACTTTAGGCGTGGCTCTCGTCGCACATGTCGACAACCCTCGACTTCACCTCGCTGCTGGTGCACGCCGCGCCCCCTTCCTCGTCGCACTCATTGATGATCAATGATTCAGAATTCAGAATCAACTGCAGGTGCACGCCGCCACTCCACCTCGCCATCGATGATGAATTGACTAATCGCAAATCACCAGCTATTAATCACCAATTCGCAGGCCGCCCTCCACCTCGCCGCACTCATCCATGATTGATTAATGAGTTATCAATTTCTAGGTGCACGCCGCCCTCTACCTCGTCGCACTCGGCGTCGCGCTCACGGCCAGCTTCTCTGTCTACGCCGCCGTCGCCGACGCCACACACCTCGCCACGCACACACCTGCGCCGACTCCGCCTCCTCTCACCGCGGCCATCGCCCGCGCCGCCTCGCCGTCCGCCGCCGCCCCGGCTGTCGCCAACCTTTCGGCGCCGAGGCAGTTGTCGGCTTCTGCCGTCGTCGGCAGTGCTCCCCATGTCCTCCGACTCGACTGGGTGCCCCCCCCCCCTCCTCCCCCCCTCCCGCCTCGAGCTACGTCTGCAGTCAGTCAGTCACTGCCTCTGACTCGTGAACGACAGGTGCCCCCCCTCGTGCCCGCCTCGAGCTACGTCTCCGTCGTCACCTCCGGGTCGGCACAGGGCTGCGCGTCGCCCCTGCAGCCCTTCTCGCCCTCCGCCTGCGCCGGCGCTGACGTGCTGCGCGGCGCGCGCGTCTTGGTGGAGGCGCGTTGCACAGCTTTCGACGAGTGACGGCCGACCGCATCCCTGACGATGGACAGGCGCCCCCGTCTTGATTAATTATTGATTAATTATCAATTATTAATTACCGCATCTCTGACGATGGACAGGTGCACCCGTCTTGGTCGAGGCGCCCGCGGCCTCGCTGCTGCAACCGTCCGCGACGCTCTTCCTCCGCGCCTTCAACACGAGGCAGTTCCTAGACACTCCCTAGACACTCCCTAGACACACTCCCTAGACACTCCCTAGACACTTCGTAGACACTTCGTAGACACTCCCTAGACACACTCCCTAGACACTCCCTAGCCACTCCCTAGACACTCCCAAGACACTCCCAAGACACTTCCAAAACACTTCCTGTAGACATTTCCTAGACACTTCCTCCGCGCCTAACAACACGAGGCCCTCGCGGCGGAGAGAAGGCGACTGTTGTTGGTGCACCGACGAGCAGACGACGGGCTCCTTTCCTAGGCACGCGACGGAGGGGGTCGTCCTCTTCCTCAACGTGTCGGTGCAGCTCATGGCGCTGCTGCCCCCGAACACCTCGGCAGAGGCTGGCGCCAGGCGCGACGGCGGCGAGGCGGCGGAGGGCGGGGTGGGGGGGGGCGGGGCGGCGGGTGGGGGGGAGGGGGGGTGGGTGGGGGTGCGGCCTGCTCGCTGCTCGACGGTGCGAGTCGTGTGTGAGCCGGGGCGCGAGGCGTGCGCGCCTGCGGACATGTCTCGGACACGTCCCGGACGTGTCATGGACGTGCCCGTCAGGGACGAGGCGTGCGGGCCGGTGGCGCTGCACACAGAGGAGGGGCTCGGCACCGCGCCCGAGCTCGGGATCAGGGAGGCGGCGGCGGCGGCGTGGCTGCAGGCGAAGCTCGCGAGCGCGGCGGCGGAGGGGTGGGCGAGTGCGCAGCTGCTCTCCGCGCAGAGAGGAGGCGGCGGCCGGGGCGGAGAGGAGCCACGTGATAGAGTCAATCAGACTCGTGAATGAGTGATGAGTTGCTGACATAGGTGGACCCCGAGGAGGGGGAGGGAGGGAGGGAGGGAGGGAGGGCGGCGGGGAGGGCGGCGGGGAGGGCGGCGGGGAGGGCGGCGGGGAGGGCGGGAGAGAGGGCGGCGGGGAGGGCGGCGGGGAGGGCGGCGGGGAGGGCGGGGAGGGCGAGGTTGGCCCCCCTCACGCGCCTCCGCCTCCGCCCAGCCATGGGGGTGGCATGCGCTACGCCTTTTGCTTCGCGTTGCGTCCTTCCGAGGGGGTCGGTGGGCCGTCGGACAGGCGGCACCACCCAGACACTTCCCAGACACTTCCCAGACACTTCCTAGACACTTCCTAGGTCGGTGGGGCGTCGGCCAGGCGCTACCCGCGTCTCGGCGATTGCGTGCTGTATGAGCTGTTGACTGTTACTTGTTGAGCGCGTCGTTGACCTCCCGACAGGCGCCACCCGCCGCTCGGCGACCTTGTGTTGTGGAGCCGGAGAGAGACGGCCGACTGGGCGGCGCTGCAGCTGCGTGCCGAGTTGGGGTGCGCGTGCGCCGCCCTCCTCCTCCTCCTCCTCTTTTGCTGCCGTTTGCGAGGCGCCGGCTCGCGCACGCCGCAGCAGCCGCGACCTCGGACCACCTCGGACCATATCTCGGACCATCTCGGCTCCTCTCGGCTCATCTTTGGGGATGGACCAGGCGCCGGCGCGCGCACGCCGCAGCAGCGAGCGCTGCCGTGGGCTCTCATCGCGGCTATCTTCTTCGACTTGGGTGGACCTCGCCGATGCCCTCCCCCCTGCCGCTGCTGCTGCGGTGAGCAGCGCCTCTTCACACCCTGGCCGTGAACAGGCGGCCCTCGCGTCCCCCTGCTGCTGCTGCGGCCAGAGGGGTGGGGGCCGGTCGCAGCGGCGCGTCGGGCTTAAGTGGTTACTTAATCGAGGCTAACGATTAATTAGGTGGGGGCCGGTCGCAGCGGCGTCGAGCTCCGGCGTCGTGTCCTGCTGCTTCGCTGTGTGGGTCGTGTGCGGTCTCGTCTCCGCCGCACGGTGTGAACAGCGCCTCTTCACGCCTGCAGCGGTGAGCAGGTCCTGTACGGGCTCGTCACGAATTAAACACGAATCACACACGAATTACACACTAATTAAGCACGGATTAAGCAGGTCCTCTACGGGCTCGTCTCGCTGCACAGCTTCGCACACGACGACCTCACGCCGCTGGCAGAGCACCCGCGCACCTTCTCCTCCTTCTGGCTCCCAAAGCTGTGCCTCGCCGCCGGCACAGCCGCCCTCGCCGCCCGCCTCGCCGCCTCGCTCGCCAACGAGCTGGCCGGCGGGTGCTGCACGCACGCGCCCTGCCCCGAGGAGCAGCCTCGCCCCCCTCGCTGCGAGCCGCCTCTCACCGGCGCCTCCCTTCTCTCCTTCGCGGGGTGGCCTAGACACTTCCTAGACACTTCCTAGACACTTCCTAGACACTTCCTAATAGGCGCCTCCCTCCTTTCCTTCGCGGGGTGGCCGTCGCAAGCGTGGCTGCGAGACGGCCTCGCCGCCGCCGCTGCGGCCACCGGCCTGTACTTCGCGGGCCTCTTCGCGTGGGTTTCCCTCCGATCGCCGCGAGGCCGCGCAGCGGCAGAGAGGAGGTGCGGGGCCGGCGACTCACCAGTGAAGTCCACGCGCGACCAACGCGTAGGCTTGCACGGCAGAGAGCACTTGCGCGACGGACGGCGGACGGCATTCGTGCGGGAGGGCGGTCTAGTTGCTCTACGAAGTGACACCCAGTACTATTGATTAAGGCGGACGGCCTTCGTGGTGGAGGGGTGCTGTGCGGCGGCGCTGCTCCTCTCGCTCGGCAGAGTCGCGAGCTCATCCGCTAGCTCGTCAGCTGGGCCATGCTGACGTGCCTCTTTGTGAGATGAGCAGGCGGACTCGAGGCCGTCTTGATTAGTGTTGATTCGTATCAATTCACACTCGTTCGCATTACCGCGAGCAGGCGGACTCGAGGTCGTCTTTTCGGAGAGGACGCGTAGCGGAGCCTACTGGGGCGATCGCGGCTTGGCACCTCCGCTCGCCCGCCCCGAGGACCCTGCGCCGCTGGGCGGCTTGCTCGCCGACGCACTCGGCGCCGGGCTGCGAGCGCTGGAGCTGCTGCTTCTCAACCTCTACCTCGCCGTGCAGGTGTACCTTATTCTGTTTTGTTCTCATGTATTGCGCTGGAGCTGCTCCTCACCTCTACCTCGCCGTGCAGGTGTTCCCACCTCCACTCGCCGTCGGCGGCGATGCGCTCGCTAATTGATGCTAGCTAGTGCTAACTAGTGCTAACGCATACTAATTAGGTGTACCTCCACTCGCCGTCGGCGGCGATGCGCTCGCTGCGCGCCGACGCCAGGCGGGGAGTCGACACGCTACTAGTATCGACACGCTAGTTCATGCTGAGTAGCACTGATGAGCACTACTTGGAGCCGACGCCAGGCGGGGAGTCGACACGCTACTAGTATCGACACGCTAGTTCATGCTGAGTAGCACTGATGAGCACTACTTGGAGCCGACGCCAGGCGGGGAGTCGACACGCTACTCGTATCGACACGCTAGTTCATGCTGAGTAGCACTGATGAGCACTACTTGGAGCCGACGCCAGGCGGGGAGTCGACACGCTACTCGTATCGACACGCTAGGTCATGCTGAGTAGCACTGATGAGCACTACTTGGAGCCGACGCCAGGCGGGGAGTCGACACGCAGCGCGCGGCCCTCTGCGCCCTCCTCCCGGACTTGGCCGACGCGATCGGCGGCAAGGCCGTCGCGGGCTCCGCGCGCGCTCGCTCGCTGCCCGGCACTCCCCTCGGCGGGCGGGCGGGCGAGGGGGCGGCGACCTTCCTCGAGGCGACACCCTTCCGACACCCTTCCGACACCCTTCCGACACCCTTCCGACACCCTTCCGACCCCCTTTCTGACACTCTTCCGACACCCTTTCTGACCCCCTTTCTGACACTCTTCCGACCTTCTCGGACGCTCCCAGGCGCGGCCTCCCTTCCTCGAGGCGCCGCCGCACTCGCCGACGCAGGCGAGCGAGCGGAGCAAGCCGACTCCGATGGCCGCGCCCCCGCCGTCGCCGCTCGCGCTGCCGACGGAGGGGGGGGCTCCGCCGCCCTTCCTCGTGAGCCCGTCGAGAGAAGCGCCGCCGCCGCCCTCCGCCTCCGCCGCGGGAAGGGCGGCCGGCGAGGCTGAGCGCGCCACGTCAGCCGCGAGGGCGACGCAGACGACGGAAGGGGGCTGCTGCGGCTCATCGACGAGGGCGTGAACGGCGTCTCTTCACACCTCAGGCTGTGAACAGGAGGGGCTGCTGCGGCTCATCGACGAGGGCGTGCAGGAGGCGATGGCGCTGGTGGACAAGGGCAGGTGGCGGCTCGGCGCCTCGCCTGACGCCGCGCGAGGGCAGGTCGAGCGGCGCGGCTGCACCACACCTAGTTAAGAACCAGCCGGGTGCTAATGAGTGCGTGATGATTGAGCAGGTCGAGCGGCGCAGCTGCACCACCTTCGACGAGTCGGGCGCCGCCTCCCTCGTCTGCCTCGCAGAGGATGCGGGCGGCGAGGGGCGGCGAGAGTCCGGCAGTACCCCCGGGCAGCTCAGTGCCCCCGCCGAGCACGAGTCGCCGCCGCGCCGCCCGCCCCGGCTCGGCTCGCTCGAGGAGGAGGAGGTGTGAGCAGCGTCTCTTCACACCCTTCTGCTGTGAATAGGCTCCGCTCGCTCAAGGAGGCGTCGCTGAGCGAGGCGCGCGACTATTATGGCCTCCCCTCCGGCCCTCCGGCGCTATAAAAGTATGAGATCGTACTCTTCCCATTGCATGCCCCGCTGTTCGAACTGATAGGAGCGTGACTACGGCGTACCCGCCGGCGCACCCGCGCTGCCGGACGAGCTTCCGTTCGGCATGCTCCACCCGTGGTGGTGCGACCTCAACACCGAGCTGTGAACGGCGTCTATTCACACCTCCAGCTGTGAACAGGCATGCTCCACCCGTGGTGGTGCGACCTCAACACCGAGCTGTGAACGGCGTCTATTCACACCTCCAGCTGTGAACAGGCATGCTCCACCCGTGGTGGTGCGACCTCAACACCGAGTCTGGGCGCGCCGCCACGCGAGGACAGCTCCGTCGTCGCGCAGAGGGCGCGCTCAAGGGGGTCTACGCGGCGAGCGTGCAGCTGGTTGGCGCGTGGAAGCGAGGCGGCGGCTGGCAGGTTTGCGTTTGGGAGGGGCGGAGGCCTCGCGCCAGAGACTCACTTGGTTCACGCGCTGCTACTCATGAATGGTTCAGGTTGTCTTTGGGCGGGGCGGTTAATAATAATTAATAAGTAATAATTATTAATAATTAATAATCATGGTTCAGGTTGTCTTTGGGCGGGGTGGCCTCGCCGCGGAGTACTCGCGGCTGGACGGCCGATCCAAGGAGGGTGTCGACGCCGCCGCGCCGCTGCTCCGGCTCGCCGGCGCTCTTCTGCGGCCCGGCTGCCGCCCGCTGCCGCTCTGCTCGCCGGCGGCGCCGTCTGGCGCCGCTGCCTGGGGCGAGGGGGAGGAGGCTGCGGCGCTGGAGAGGCTGCGGCTGGTTGCGAGGGTCGAGGCTGAGGGGCGCAGCCTCGCGCCACCCTCTGGAGGCCCACCCTCTGCAGGGGGGTCCGTGCGCAGCGCCCCCTCGGCCAGCATCTCGAGGGACGCTGCCGCCTTGCTGGCCGCTCTCGGGCAGTGGGTGGACGCGGTGCGCGAGCACGACCTAGCGGCGCTCGGCTACGTGCACTACGCGGCGCTGCCGCCGCCGCAGCTGGCGCCCGCCGAGCAGAAGGGTGTGGGACACGCCCTCGGCTCACGCCCACGGGACGCGTCCGCAACACGTCCTTGTGTAGGCGCCCGCCGAGCAGAAGGAGTGGCGCTTCCTGTGCGAGGGCGCCTCGCCCGCTCGCCACACGATTGCTCATCATCAAGTGCGCCAACTCTTGCGAGTCCCATCGACAGGCACCTCGCCGCTCGCCCGGTCTCCGAACGGTCTCTCCGCCTCCGCCGCCGCCTCGGTGCGGACCCACCTCGCCTCCCGGCCCGAGCTGGCCGCTGTCATTGCTACTCGATGGACTCCTTTCTTCAGGTGCGGACCTACCTCGCCTCCCGGCCCGAGCTGGCCGGCCTCACAGACGCCGTCAAGGAGGCGCAGGCCGGCGCGGGCGGGGCGCCCCTCCGCTTCAGCTACGCTCTCCTCCTGCGCGACATGGCCGGCTACACCGTGCGGGGCGCGCCTTCCCCTTCTGCGTGGCGCTCCTCCGAGGCACGCCGCCGCCGCCCGCTAGCCCCTCTGCCCATGACCCGGCCCATGACAGCGGCAGCGGACTCGTCCGTTGCGTGTGCTCCAGGCGAGCCTCTGCCGCCAGCTGCTCCCTGCCCCGCAGCGGAGTCGTCTGCGTCGGGCCGCCTCTCGCGCAGCTCGCTCCGGCTCCGCGCCGCTCTCAGGCACAAGGGGCGGGGGGAGCCTTCCCGGAACCTTCCCGGAGCCTTCCCTGTAGGCTACGCCCCGCTGTCAGAGTCGGAGGGGGCGGAGCCAGCGGCCAGCTCTCGCTCTCGATCAACCATCGGCCGCTCGACCATCGGCTCGCTCTCGGCCGCTGCCGCCGAGCTGACTCCGCCGCCGCTGCGCAGCTGGGCGAGCGGCGCGCAGCACTGGGAGAAGTACAGCTTCGAGGTTGGCAAGGGCGGCAGCTTCCCCGCCGGCAAGGGCTTCGGGGTCGACGTTGGCGCCATCCTCTGGAGCTAGTAATCAATAACTCATCAGTTATCATTCATAGGCTTCGAGGTCGACTTTGGCGCGGACCACGGCGCAGACGCGCGCGGGAGCGACAAGCTGCAGCGGTACACGGCGGCGCAGATGGCGCTCCACATCTGGCTGCGCGGCGCGCTCACCAGCGAGGGCGACGGCGCCGACGCAATACGGCACTTGCGAGGCCTCCGCAGAGCGGCAGAGGCGTCGCGCGCCGCGAAGAGCAGCACGCGCAGCACGCTGGCGGAGGAGGGCGCGGCGAGAGGCGCCGACCGCGCGCGGAGCAAGTATGAGCAGGCTCTCTTCGCTGCGCAGAGCGGGGGCACGCACGCGGTCGCCATCTCGCTCCTCGCCGTCGGAGGAGCACTCGGCCGCGCGTCGGAGCTGTGCTAGGAAGTGTCTAGGAAGTGTCTAGGAAGTGTCTAGGAGCACTCGGCCGCGAGTCGGAGCTGGGCACAGCGCGCTGGCTGCCGCCGTGGCGTGCTCCGGAGAGTGGCCGACCCGTGAGAGGGAGGCTTTGCTGAGCTCGTTCCGACACTCGTTAGGCGGGGCCTAGCTGAGACTAGCCGAGATTAGCTCGTTCCGATTCGGGGCGAGATTCGTTAATTAGTACACGATCCGTTAGGCGGGACCCGGCGAGATTCGTTAATTAGTACACGATCCGTTAGGCGGGACCCGGCGAGATTCGTTAATTAGTACACGATCCGTTAGGCGGGACCCGGCGAGGCTGATCGACGAGATCGAGTCGATGGCCAAGGTCGAGTCGCGCTGCGAGGAGGGCGCGGAAGGGGCGGCCGAGCGCGGCGGCGTGCGCGGCGTCGCGGGCGAGTGTCCGGAGGAGGAGTCTCGGCTGGAGATCCGTCATAGTGCCGATCCTGCGGGTGTGGCTCAAGTAGGCGAGAGTCCGGAGGAGCATCTCGCGGCGGCGCGGGGGCGGCTGTACGCGGAGTGGGCGAAGGCAGCGGCGCGTGCGGAGGGTGGCGAGCTCTCCTTGAAGCTCTTCGACTCGGGCGGGCAGGACATCGGCGAGGTTGTCGTCGAGCTGCGCGCGGCGGCGGCCTTCGCCGAGGCTGACCGGATGCGGAGGGAGGACGCAGGCGAGGGGAAGGCGGGCGAGGTGAAGGCGGGCGAGGTGAAGGCGGGCGAGGTGGAGGCGGGCGAGGTGGAGGCGGGCGAGGTGAAGGCGGGCGAGGTGGAGGCGGGCGAGGGGTCGGTCGGAGGAGGGCACGACCCGGCGGAGGGAGGCGGCGAGGCTGCCGCAGCGGCACAGGCGGCAGCACATGCGGCCAAGGGACCCGCGCGTCTTTCTTTTTTTAGGCGCGTCTGCCTCGGATGCCGCCGCCTCCGCCGCCGGCGCCACGGCCGGCACGGCCGCCGACGCCGACTGCGCCTCGGCCGCCGCCCTGCCGCCAGAGGGTAGCGGCCTAGCCACCTCGAGTGGGGCTGCGATGTGGCCGCTCTCGATGTTTGGCACACGCTCCGAGGGCTCCTCGCCCCCGTCGCGCTCGTCGCCGCCGCCGGGGAGCGAGGCCGACCCCCCGCCCGGTCTCTTCTCAAGGGTACCCTCTGTGCCGGTGCTGACCTCGCTTTCTTGGGCACGCGGCGGTGCGAGATCGACACTTCCTAGACACTTCCTAGACACTTCCTAGACACTTTCTAGACACTTGCTAGACACTTCCTTTGCTCTCTTGGGCACGCGGCGGTGCGAGATCGACACTTCCTAGACACTTCCTAGACACTTCCTAGACACTTCCTAGACACTTCCTTTGCTTTCTTGGGCACGCGGCGGTGCGAGATCGACACTTCCTAGACACTTCTAGACACTTCCTTCGCTTTCTTGGGCGCGCGGCGGTGCGAGATCGACACTTCCTAGACACTTCTAGACACTTCCTTCGCTTTCTTGGGCGCGCGGCGGTGCGCGAGATCGCAGCCCGCGTCGAGCTCCTACTCTTCACGGCCAGAGGTGTGAAGCGACGCTGCTATGACAGGTGCGCGATCGAAGCCCGCGTCCGGCTCCTACCTCCTCCGCACCGACCGCGCCAACCGCGAGGCGGCGCTGGAAGCGCTCGAGCGCGCTCTCACCGGGCTGGAGCCTAGACACTTCCTCGACACTTCCTCGACACTTCCTCGACGCCTCCCTCATAGGCGGGCCCTCACCGGGCTCGAGCCAGGCGTGCGAGGCGTGCTCGCGCCAGGCATGCGCAGCTGGCTCTCCCAGCTGCGCAAGCGGCCGCAGCCGGTGGCGGTGCTGCTGCTCCGCTCCAAGCAGGCGGCGGCGGTCGAGGAGGCGCTGGCGGCGTTGGCGCTGGAGCTGCCGCGCGGTGTTGCGCGCCCGTCGCTCTCTCCGGCGACGCAGCTCCGGCGGCGCGTCTTCTCCGACCTTTCCTAGACCTTTCCTGGACCCTTCCTGTAGGCGACGCAGCTGCGGTGGCGTTTCTTCTCCGTGAGCGCCAACAGCGAGATCAGCCGCGCTGACGCCGAGCTGGCCCCGAGGTTAGGTTGCGCATCGTCTCCGTCAGCACCAACGAGCGCTTCGCCGCGCTGCACCAAACGCGGTGGTTCTCGTCGCCCGTGCGAGGGAGAGAGCGCGTCTGGGTGCGGCTGAGCGCGCGGCTACACGAGGCGCTCTCGCCGCACGACCGCCGCACGGTCTCCTCTTGACTTTCAGCCGACTAGTTTCGTCTTGACTCAGGCGCCCTCGCCACACGACCGCCTCAAGGTCTTCTCGCCCGACTCGGCGGCGCAGCTGCTCGAGATGGCGAGAGATAGCCGAGATTAGCCGAGGTATAGCCGAGATATGGCAGCTGCTCGAGATGGCGAGAGATAGCCGAGATTAGCCGAGGTATAGCCGAGATATGGCAGCTGCTCGAGATGGCGAGATATAGCCGAGATTAGCCGAGATATAGCCGAGATATGGCAGCTGCTCGAGATGGCGAGATATAGCCGAGATTAGCCGAGATATAGCCGAGATATGGCAGCTGCTCGAGATGGCGAGATATAGCCGAGATTAGCCGAGATATAGCCGAGATATGGCAGCTGCTCGAGATGGCGAGATATAGCCGAGATTAGCCGAGATATAGCCGAGATATGGCAGCTGCTCGAGATGGCGCTGCCACGCGACTCGGACCTCTTCAGTCACGGCCGAGGAGTCATGCTTGACTCGCTGGTGTGAATGGAAGGTGTCGCTGCGAGACTCGGACCACCTCGGCCGCATCCTCGGGCAGCTGGACAAGGCCGGCTTCGACACCTCCGTCCTGAAGGTCTCACTTCACCCGCTCATTCACTCACCGATGAATGAATGAAAAGGCCGGCTTCGACACGTCCGTCATGAAGGTGAACGCGCAGGAGCTTCCTCTCGTCCGCACGCCCGAGGAGCTGTTAATTAATCAATAATAATTAAGTATTCATTAATTAATTAGGAGCTCCCCCTCGTCCGCACGCCCGAGGAGGACGCGGAGCGAGGCAAGCAGCTGCTGCTGCTGCTCTCCCTGCGCGACGAGACGCTGGAGGCGGAGATTCAGCCGAGATAGAGCCGAGATTAGCCGAGATTAGCCGACGAGACACTGGAGGCGGAGACGAAGCGGATGCTGGACATGGCCAGGACACGTCCATGACACGTCCATGACATGTCCGGGACACGTCCTCAGGCGGAGACGAAGCGGATGCGCAAGCACCGGTTCGAGCGTGAGGGCGACCCTCTTCCCTCCTCAAGGACTCCTTCATTAATCGATGAATTGATGGATGGATGGATTGATTGAGTGATCAATTAGGCGACCCTTCCCTCCTCAAGGACTACCAGACAGAGCCGCCCACCGCCGCCGAGGCCGTGCAAATCATCGACCGCTTGTTGCGTCTGCCGCAGCGCTACGGCGGCGCAGAGCTGCGCTACCCGCATGACGCGCGCTACGACGGGCTGGGCGCCGAGGGCAGCCACCCGTCCCCCTCGTGGCACTTCCTAGACACTTGCTAGACACTTGCTAGACACTTCCTAGACACTTCCTAATAGGCGGCTACCCGCCCCCCTCGTGGCGGGTCGGCGGCGTGGAGCTGTTTGAGGCCGCCTACCTTCCTAGACACTTCCTAGACACCTCCTAGACACTTCCTAGACACTCCCTAGACACTTCCTAGACACTCCCTAGACACTTCCTAGACATTTCCTAGACACTTCCTAGACACTTCCTCATAGGCGCCTACCCCGTGCACGACCTCGACACCTCCTAGACACTCCCTAGACGCTTCCTAGACACTTCCTCATAGGCGGCCTACCCCGTGCACGACATCGACTTCAACCGGCGGCTCGAGCGCTCGTTGGCGTGGGACAACCTCTGGCTGTCGGACGCTCAGCTCGCGTCGCTGAGGTCGCATCGCCGGCGAGGAGATTGAGAAGATTGCTCACAGTGTCAGAGTGCACAGCCAGTACCAGGTCGCACTACGGCGAGGAGATGTCTAGGAAGTGTCTAGGAAGTGTCTAGGAAATGTCTAGGTCGCACTACGGCGAGGAGATCGCCTTCTACTTCGCGTTCATGGACCTCTCCAACCGCGCGCTGCTGCCCATCGCACTCCTCGGCCCGCCCCTTGCTTGCCGGCCGCTCGACCCGCCTCCGACCCTCTCGCCGGAACCTTCCCGGAACCTTCCCGTAGGGCCTCTCGTCTTCGCCGTCCGCTTCCTCGCCCGCCAGTACGGCTCCCCTGTCTACGCGGCGCTCCTCCCCTTCTACGCCGCCGCCATCGTGCTCTGGGGCTCGTACTTCCTGATGCTCTGGCAGCGGCGTCGCGCCGAGCTGCAGGTTGCGTGGGGAGATATGGGGAGATATGGGGGAGATATGGGGAGACATGCGTTGCGCCGAGCTGCAGGTTGCGTGATATAGCCGAGATATAGCCGAGATATAGTCGAGATATAGCCGAGCTGCAGGTTGCGTGGGGAGTGCCGCTTCGGGTCATCTCGGCTCGGGTCGGCTCAGGTACTCTCAGGTACTCTCGGGTACTCTCGGGTACTCTTGTGCACTTTCCTGCAGGTGGCGTGGGGCGTCAAGCACTTTGAGCCGCGCTCGTTCGAGCGGCCGCAGTTCCAGTGCTGGCACAACAAGTCGACGGGAGAGCAGCGGTACTACCCGGAGTGGCGCCGGCTGGCGAAGCGCGCGCTCTCGCTGCTCGTCACGCTGCTACAGACGGCCTTCCTCGTCTTCCTGACGCTGCTCAGCTATGTGGAAGTGTCTAGGAGGTGTCTAGGAAGTGTCTAGGTCTTCCTCGTCTTCCTGACGCTGCTCATCTACCTCCACTACGTCAACGCCTTCGAGTACTACTCCGGCCTCAAGAAGACGCTGATCGCCTCGGCCCTCAGCGGCCTTCCGCCCGGAAGCCTGTCCGCCGTGTGTGATGAGCGAGTGGTGGGCTGACAACAGGCCCTCAACGGCCTCATGTACGGCTCTATCATCATGGGCCTCGAGCTGCTCCTCTTCGGCGCAATCTCGCGCAACCTCACCGAGTTCGAGAACTACCGCACGCAATCCGAGTTCGAGTCGGCCTATATCTTCAAGATGTTCTTCTTCGTCTGGGTCGAGATGTAGCCGAGATGTAGCCGAGATGGAGCCGAGATACATCTTCGAAATGTTCTTCGTCTGGGTGCCGGCCACCTCTGGCACTGATTCATAAATAATGCGGAGTCATGATGCATGACGGATCATCGCTAGATGACGACCTCTGGTACTGGTTAGTAACTAACGAATAGGTCGACGGCTACCTCTGGTACTGGATCCTCGGCTTCATCCACATCCCGGTCGTGCGGCAGCACTCCGACGCGGACGGCGTCATCGACCCCGAGTTCGCGCGCTCGAACACCATCTTCGGCTGGCGCGCCTTCAGCGAGGGGCCGTCGGCCGGTGTGCGCCTCACGGCTCGTTTAGTTACCGTGAGGACTGGCTCCGCAGGCGCGTGTTCAACGCGGGCCACACGACGGTGGACGAGTGGATGTACGGCTTCGAGACCTCGGTCACCTTCCAGGTCGCCGGCTCGAACACGATGATCCTCGCCCTCGAGAACCTGCTGCCCGTGCTGTGGGTAGATATAGCCGAGATATAGCCGAGACATGGTCGAGATATAGCCGAGATATAACCGAGAGATGGCCGAGATATAGCCGAGATATAGCCGAGATACATATCTCGACTCAGGTCTGCTGGGTGCGCTGAGATATAGCCGAGATATAGCCGAGATATATATCTCGACTCAGGTCTGCTGGGTGCGCCGGCGCTGGCACTCGCATGTCCGCGAGCTCTCGACGGGCAAGCGCGCGCTTGACTGGCCAAAGCTGCGCAAGCAAGTGCCGGCGGACCTGCGCGGCCACGCGGCCAGCCGCGCGCGCCTGCTGCCCGCCGGCGACTCGCAAGTGTGGGAGAACGTCAACCGGCTGCGCGAGGTGCTGCGGGAGAGAGAGCCGAGATCTAGCCGAGATATAGCCGGCTGCACGAGTTGCTGCGATAGGGCGGCCGCACCCCCGGCGGTGGCAGGGTGGGCCTCTGACTCGACTCGCTGGTACCGCCCAGGTGCTGTGGGAGGGCAACCGCGCGCCATACGACGTGTTTTGGGACATGTACGACGCGGTGCTCTACCTCGGGTACGTCTCGGTCCTGTCGCTGCAGCAGCCGCTCTTCCCGCTCATCGTCTTCTTCAACAACATGATCGAGGTACACACACACACACACACACACACACACACACACACACACACACACACACACACACACACACACACACACACACACACACACACACACACACACACACACACACACACACACACACACACACACACACACACACACACACCGCTTACCCACGCGCACTGGGCCTTGCACTTTGAATGCCGTGGGGCTCCTGTCGTTAGACGTGGAGACGCGAGGGTCGCCCCCCCTTGCCCCACCACCTCGTGTGTGTGGAGAAGTTTACCGTACCTTACCCCACCTTTAGATCCGGACTGACCTCACCAAGATCGGCACCTGCCAGCGGCCGCAGCCCCGCACGACAAAGGACCTCGGCGAGTGGGAGGGCTGCCTCTGGTTCCAGAACTTTCTGGCGGTGCTGCAGGTGTCGCTCTTCATCGTCTTTTCGACCGAGACGCTGGAGACCGTCTGGTTCACAGACCCCGCCGACCCAAACTACTTTGTGGACGGCCGCCTCACGCTGACGGCGCGGCTCTCGGCCGCCTTCGCCTTCTGCGTGCTGCTGCTCTGCGCGATCTTCATCATCCGCAACACGATGGCCGAGGGGCCGCGCGATGCGGCGAGCGAGCGCGAGCAGAGGCAGCGGCTCAAGGAGAGGCTGCGCGACGTGCAGAATCAGCGCCTGCAGAGCCCGTTCTACCCAGGAGGCAAGGTGAAGCGGGCTTGAACGACGCCGAGGCGCTAATCCTACCAATCGACAGAGTGAGACACGCGTTTCGACTACAGTATGTGGGGTCTGTGTGAGCCCCACAGCAAGAGGCTTGAGGCCACCAGTTGCGGTTCGGAATATACTAACTACGTGTACGTCTTTTTCATCCGTGTACTAACTGAGACTGAACTGACAACTTCAGACAACTGAGTACTGAAACAACTGTTCCGTGTTGGTGTTCCTGCTTCCTCGCTCTCTCTGTACTCTCTCCACTCTCGCCGCTTTGCCTTTGGGACGCCCCACTCCCTCCCTTCGCAAGAGCCCTCGCCCCGGTCGCTTGGCGACCGCCACGCTCGATCAATATCGCTGCTGCTGGGCAAAGCCAGGCGCCGCCGGCAGGCCCGCCATGAACCCCTTTTGCACGGACTGGGTGAGTTCTTCGAGGGCGCCGGGCGAGTGGTTCATGAAGACGGCGTTGGTCCGCGACGAGGCTCCGATGTCCTTCATCATGTCAAAGTACTGCGTGACGAGCATAAGGTCCATCACCTGCTTGGCGTCCACCCCCTCCACCTCACTCTTGAAGCTGTTGACCGACTCGCGCAGCCCCATGACGATCGCCTGGCGCTGCCGCGCGATGCCCTGTGTGTATGTGCGGTGTCGGTGTCAAAGCTTGGAATCGGTTGCACCCTGCAGCTTGGCGGCGAGCGTCTCGGCGGCGCCAGTGAGCGGATCGACGCCGCCCCTGGTGCGCGGTGCCCCGGTGCCTCCGAGTGTGGGCACCCGCCATCCACGAGACTGATTCCGAGGGAGTCGACAAAAGCCGCTAGCTCGCGATGCACCCCGGCGGCTTTTCTTTTGAGAGCGCCTTCGTTGTTAATAGTACAAGCCCAATGGTCCCTTTCGAGCGGTCCCCTGTCGCAGTCGCACACACGCACACGCCGCACCGCACCGCGCGCCCGCCCGCTGCCCCGCCCAGGCGGGAAAGAGATGAGGAGATGGGACAGCAAAGGAGGAAGCCCAAACACGTATGGGAGGGTTCAGTAATGCGCCACGCTGCCCGGCGTCTCTCACTTTCCGGGACAGCCCCGCCCTTTCGAGGCAGGAGAGTGACGGCTACCCCGTACGCCCTGCGGCCTGCTACCCCGACGCCGACCGCCCATTCCCCCCTCCTCGTTCCCCCCTCGAATTCTCCGGACCCCGACAAGCCGCCCGACGTTGGGCCTCTGCCCCGCACGCCCCCGTCCCTTCTGCCCCTCGCTCACACCCCGGCCCGACACGCACATACAAGACAAACCCGGCGTCCTGCTCTCAAAAGAAAAAGAAAAAAGGGAATGAGGAGACCAGCGGGGGAGACTCCCCGCCTATGCAAGCCCCAGAGAGGGGCCGCCATCGCCGAAGCTGTGCCAAAGCATAACTCCAAAACCCGCAGCGGCCCGGGGGGCCTTGGGGGCAGCCTGCCGGACCGCCGCTGCACGGGGCTAGGCACCAGAAGATGAGTGGAATTGATGAATTGGGCCGTTGTCCGTGCCTCCCCTCTATACGTCAGAGTGGGACCTACGCCGCGCCGGGAAAGGGGCGCGCCCGGTCCTCGACGGAGCCGCGCGCCCCAAACGACCCAGGCGGCGAGTAGTCGACCTCGAACCTTCGACATGTAGTTGCCCATAGTTAGCGCCCGCCCGCCCCCCCCTCTGTGCTTCGCAAACGAAAAACAAAATAAAACCAAGCAAAAGAGAAAGCGAGGCCAAAAAACGATTGCGTAAACGGCGTCACAAAGCCCGCCGGTTTTGATCGACAATCGTGAGATTGACCGCCGTCGACCAGAGAATCGACGGCAGCATGCAGACGATGTGCCAGCTTGCACGGCGCTCGCGCCGCGCCGGCTGGCTCATCGAGAGCGCTCTCTGGCGCCATCCGGGCCACGCGCGGCGCCGCGCGTGCCTCGCGCCACTCGCCTCGGCTGGCAGCACAGCGCCAAAGCCGCCTCGCCAACACCGCGCACAGCACCAGCATGCTGCCCACCAGGCAGCAGAGTGCTGCACCGGCGTGCAGCGGACGCTGCGGCGCTGCGGCGTCGCCTCCCCGCCCTGTCCACGGAGCAGGCGAGCGGCGGCACGGCCTTCCACCAGCTGAAGGAGGTGCGCACTTCCCAAAGGAAGCACAGGATGCTCCCGCAGTTTACGCAGCTTTGTGCAGCGCAGCGCACGGGCCACGCCACACAAAGCCGACCCTCAGTCTGGCCAAGAGGCTGTCTGCGGAAGGCCTGGCAGCGCGTACTCGCCTCCTCCGCGGCCATGCCCTCCGCCCGGGCGAGCGAGGAGCGGGGACACAACCATTTCTGGAATCGGGTGTCCCCGAGGCGGTTTATTTTTCTCTTTTTCTCAGGACGTTGTGGCCGCGGAGCGGACACCGCCCCATCGGCAAACGAGCGAGGCGTGAAATCTCCGACCGGTGTGCCGCGGTGCGAGCAAGCGATGCAGGCCGACGCGCTGCCGGGCCTGGCTGTCACGCTCCTGCTGCTGCTGCTGCCAGTCCTGCTCCGCCTCTTCCGATGGCTGATCGCGTACCTGGACGGCTTGCGCCGCGGCGGCTCGTTGGACGACGACGACCTGCTGCCTGCGTTCGACTACCAGGTGGCGGGTCACATGGGCCTCTCCAACGAGGGCGGCTCGCTCCTCGTCCCCGAGCCGGGCAGGATCGCCAAGCCGGTCGGTCTCGGCTACTTTGCGGGCGAGGACCGCTTCTACCAGACGCTGCGCGACACTCCCGAGCTCGCGGCCTTCTGCCCCGCGTTCTACGGGCACCGCTCGATCCGCGGGCGCCGCTTCGTCGTGCTGGAGGACCTGACGCACGGCATGCGCGAGCCGTGCATCGTCGACATCAAGCTCGGCACCACCACCGTCGCGCCAGAGGTATTAGTTAGCATTAGCTCGGCACCACCACCGTCGCGCCAGAGGTATTAGTTAGCATTAGCTCGGCACCAGAGGTATTAGTTAGCATTAGCTCGGCACCACCACCGTCGCGCCAGAGGTATTAGTTAGCATTAGCTCGGCACCACCACCGTCGCGCCAGAGGTATTAGCATTAGCTCGGCACCACCACCGTCGCGCTTGAGGTATTAGCATTAGCTCGGCACCACCACCGTCGGAGGTATAGTAGTAGTATTAGCTCGGCAAAACCACCGTCGCGCCCGAGGCCTGGTCGAGGTATTGGTATGATGATTGTTGTGGTAGTAATCTTCTCCGGTTT
Source organism: Emiliania huxleyi CCMP1516 (assembly GCF_000372725.1). Lineage (NCBI taxonomy): Eukaryota > Haptophyta > Isochrysidales > Noelaerhabdaceae > Emiliania > Emiliania huxleyi. Next base: position 99,205 of record NW_005199975.1, read on the forward strand.
CTTGCTGCTAGGCGGCCTGGTCGAAGCGCATCACGCACCTCGCCAAGGACCGGGAGACCACCACGCGCTCGCTGGGCGTGCGGCTAATCGGCGCGATGCACACAGGCGTCGCGGCGGCGGACGGCGGCTCGAGCTCGGCTGTGAACAGCGTCTCTTCACACCTCTGGCTGTGAACAGGCGCGGGGGCGGACGGAGGGCCGCGGCTCAAGCTCGGCGAGCCGTGGGGGCAAGGCGATCCGCCTCGTGTATGAGTTGATTAATCAATACGACTTCATTGTAGGCAAGCCGTGGGGCAAGGCGATCCGCCCGGGAGGGCTCACTGCGGCGCTGCGGTCCTCTTCTTCTGCCGACGAGGGCGCCACAATAGGTCAGAAGCATGGCGCAACTAGCGGCTGAGAGTCATAGGTCGGTCTTCTCCAACGAGGGGCGGCTGTGCCGCCGCGCACTGCGACACTACGTGCTCTGTCTCGACAAGCTGCTGAGGGAGCTGCAGCCCGCCTCCTCGCTGGCAGCTGTGAGCGGCGTCTCTTCACACCTCTGGCCGTGAACAGGTGCTGCAGTCCGCTCCTCGCTGGCAGCTGTGAGCGGCGTCTCTTCACAGCTCTGGCCGTGAACAGGTGCTGCAGTCCGCTCCTCGCTGGCAGCTGTGAGCGGCGTCTCTTCACACCTCTGGCCGTGAACAGGTGCTGCAGTCCGCTCCTCGCTGGCAGCTGTGAGCGGCGTCTCTTCACACCTCTGGCCGTGAACAGGTGCTGCAGTCCGCTCCTCGCTGGCAGCTGTGAGCGGCGTCTCTTCACACCTCTGGCCGTGAACAGGTGCTGCAGTCCGCTCCTCGCTGGCAGCTGTGAGCGGCGTCTCTTCACAGCTCTGGCCGTGAACAGGTGCTGCAGTCCGCTCCTCGATGGCAGCTGTGAGCGGCGTCTCTTCACAGCTCTGGCCGTGAACAGGTGCTGCAGTCCGCTCCTCGCTGGCAGCTGTGAGCGGCGTCTCTTCACACCTCTGGCCGTGAACAGGTGCTGCAGTCCGCTCCTCGCTGGCAGCTGTGAGCGGCGTCTCTTCACACCTCTGGCCGTGAACAGGTGCTGCAGTCCGCTCCTCGCTGGCAGCTGTGAGCGGCGTCTCTTCACACCTCTGGCCGTGAACAGGTGCTGCAGTCCGCTCCTCGCTGGCAGCTAGTCTCCTCCTCCCTCCTCTTCACAGCTCTGGCCGTGAACAGGTGCTGCAGTCCGCTCCTCGATGGCAGCTGTGAGCGGCGTCTCTTCACACCTCTGGCCGTGAACAGGTGCTGCAGTCCGCTCCTCGCTGGCAGCTCGTCTCCTCCTCCCTCCTCTTCGTCTTCGAGCCGGAGTTCGAGGCCTCCCCCCCCCCACCCCAGCCCCCCCCCGCCTCCCTCCTCCCTCCTCCCGGCAGCTGTAAGCATCGCCTCTTCACACCTCTGGCCGTGACACGGCCTCCTCCTCCCCCGCCTCCCCTGCACGGCCGAGGGCTCTCGCCGGCGCCCCGCCGCCGCCGCTCGCCCGCAAAGGCACAAGCGCCGGCGGCCGATCCCCCCCCCGCGGATCTCCTCCCCTTATTAATAAAATAATAATGGTAATCATAATAATAATAGGCGGCCGATCCCCTCCCCGCGGATCCCCTCCCCGCGGCTCCTCTCGCCCGATCGCCACCGCCTCCGACACCCGCAACCGCGACCCGGCGCGCCCCTTCTCCGCCGCCGCCGCCTCCGCCTCCGCCCTTCCCGCCGCCGCCGCCTCCGCCGCCTCCGCCTCTGCCGCCTCCGCCCAGCGCGCTGTCTCCGCCGCCGCCGCCGCCACCGCCGCCTCCGCCGCCTCCGCCGGCGCTCGCGCAGCCGCCGCCGACTCGGGCTGTTCTGATTCTTGCGCTGGCGGCGCCGGCAGCAGTGGCAGCGGCAGCGGCGGCGGTGGCGGCGCTGTGGGCGGCGGCGGCGCTGCCGGCGGGGGCGGGGGCGGCTCTGCGGGGCGGGCTGAGGCTCGGTCGCCGCGGCTTCCGCAAGTGCGGATGAGCGACTCCGCGCGCTCGCAGACGCTGGTGGATGATCAACGGTGATTGATTGTGACTGCTCGTCAGGTGCGGATGATCGACTTCGCGCACTCGTACGAGCTGCGGCACGCGTCGCTCGACCAGGGCGTCCGCTATTCAGAGATAGCGATGTAGAGATAGCTATCCAGGGCGCACTGAGGGAAAGACGAATTGACTAGTCACTCATTAACACTGATTGGCTGTTAATTAGGCTTACCTCCACGGGAAATACGAAGACTCATCACCAGCTAACACTAGCTGACTGTTACTTAGGCTACCTCCACGGGCTGCGCGTGCTGCGCCACCAGCTGCAGGCGCTGCTGCGGGCGGAGACGTCGCTATGCACCTCCTCCGCCGCAATCTCGCCCGTCACGTCCGCCGCAGAGCTCTCCTCCCTCCGCACTGACGCCCCTCCCTCCGCCTCCGCCTCCGCCGCCTCGCCAACCGCCGCCGCCGCCGCCTCCGCCGCCGCCGCCGCCGTCTCCGCCGCCGGCCGCCCTTTCCCTTCCGGGGGGAGGGGGCGGGTGCCGCCGAGCTCGAGCGGCGGCGCTTTTGGCGCGGAGTGCTCCTGCTTCAAGGCGGGATTCGGCTCAGAGTGCTCTGGCATCGACTCCTCCACCGACAACGCCGACGGCTTCGACGAGACTGGCGCCGACGCTGACTCGGACGCCACCGACGTCGGCACAGTCGTCGACGAGAGCGTCCATTCCCTCGGCTCTCGGATCGCCGCCGCGCACGCGCGGCTCGCTGCCGGCGCTGCGGAGGGGTGGATCAAGCTGCACGAGGACGGGGTAGTCCACGAGTCAGCGGGTGAATGAGCGTTACTCGCCACTCATGTGTAGGTGGATCAAGCTGCACGAGGACGAGTTCTACGAGGGCGTCGCCTACACCGAGCTCGCGCCCTGGCTAATTAACACTAATTATTCTGATTCACACTTAATTAGGCGTCGCCTACACCGAGCTCGCGCCCTGGCTGCCCGAGTGGCGCGGCGTCTCGAACGCCCTCGTCGACGAGGCCTCGGCGGAGCCGGTGCTGCGCGGTCTTCCGTCGGGCCTCGCCAGGCACCCTGCCGCCGCCTCGGCCGCCGCCGCAGCGCCGCCCTCCGCGCCGCCCGCCGCGCCGCGCGCAGAGAGCGGGGGCTGCCCCCCGCCTCCTCCGCCGCCGCTGCAAGCGTGCCAGCGCGCCGTCGAGCTGGTCGTGGCGGAGGCGGGGGGCAGGGAGCTGAGGAAGCGCGTCTCCCTCCGCTGCCGCTCGACCGACCTGCGGAGCCCGGTGGTGCTGGCGTTCCGCGTCGCGGACGGGCGCGACGTCGTGCCGCGCCACCAGGTCCGCTTCGCGGGCTGCACGGCGCCGGGCGCGGCGCCGGTCGGGGACGATTTGCTCTCCAACTCAGAGGCGCTCGCCGCGCTGCTGCTCGGGCCTTTCCTCTTCGCGGCGCCGCCCGCGGCACGGCCGGCGGCGCTCGAGGCGTTTGCGGCGAAAGTCGACGAGCTCGCGCAGGCGCTGCGCAAGGGCTACTACGTCCAATTCGAGGCGGCCGCCCTCCTCCTCTGCTACGAGCCCCCGCCGGGGGAGGCTGGCGAGGCCGCCGCCTCGCCTGGCGCCTCGCCCGCCGCCGCCGACCCGCCCGCCGCCTCGCCGCCGCCGCCGCCGCCGCAACGCGCTTCGGCGCGAGCAGCGCATGGCGGAGGCAGCGGCGGAGTGCCGCCGCTGCTGGTTTGCCTCGCCAACGTCGAGAAGCCGGGCATGACACGCGCCAAGGCGTGCCACGCTGGCTTCCTCGCCGCCATCGAGCGGTTCGCGGCGGAGGTGCGCGCCGTGGCGCGCGTGCCGCCGTGAGCCGAGGCCGTGTGTAGATTTGGCGATCTCGCCGCGGCACGGTTGGAGGGTGGAGCTCGGCGAGACGCGGAGGGATAAAATAGAGAACTTCGAGCATCCCCTCTCTGTGTGCATCCCGCTGACAATTACTCTACCTGTGGCTCCGCGGGGCTGCTCTAGCAACCTCTGTGTCACCCGGAATCCATACTGTCACTCCAAATCCATAAAGTATCTCGTTGGCGCAGCGCATTTGCAGCGCAATTGCTGCAAACGATAGTGCAAGCTCAATTGTTTTGACGCACGGTGCTTCACCGGGCACCGGGGGCCCCCGCGACCGACGTGTAACCGCCGATCCATGGCACGCGTAGCTATGACAGGGACCGCGGCCGCGGACCCGGTGGCGGACGGGGCTGGTGCGCAAGCGCCGGCCACCGTCATGCCGCCGGGGATGCGCAGCGGACGCTGGAATGGCTCCGATCGCGTGCAACTGGAGGACGCGGTGATGGTCGCAAGGATCGCAGGTGCGTCGCAGGTCAGGCTGATAAGGCCTGGCTACGCGACCATCGAGATCGACCTGAAGCACGAGAAGGCCGCGGGCGACCGCGCGTCGGTGCAGGCGGCGGAGCGCTCGTACGTCGAGCGCACCGCGCCAAAGAAGAAGGAGCTCACCAAGGAGCAGCTCGCGGCTCGGGCCGCGGCACGCAAGGCCAAGAAGGCCCGGCAGAAGGCGCGCCGGGCGAAGGAGGCTGGCGAGCGCGCCGCGAGCGAGGCCGAGCGCGCGGAGGCCCCGCGGGCGCAGCTGCGCGAGAACATCCAGTACGTGATGGCCGGGCTGCGGACTGCAGCTGCGCAGACGCGCAGCCAGGCCGGGTCCAAAATAGAGGTCGAATATTCGCTGCCCCCGGAGAGGGACGACGGATATCGGCGCGGCCCCAGCAAGGTGTACGCCAAGGTTCCCCAGGGGACCGTGGCGACGACCGTCGCCTCGGACTGGCTCGCAACCGAGCTGGCCGAGTATGGAGAGATAGATGCGGCATGCCGCGACAGATTCGTCATGCACCTGATGACGGCCGCCGGCGCCTCGGCGCCGGCCGACGCCGTGTTCAGGTTCACAGCCGGCGAGGCGATGCAGACCTCTCGCCCGATCTCCGCGTCGGGCGAGGACGACGACGAGGACACCGGCTCCGAGGAGTATTCCGACGACAGGGCGTCCGACCGCTAGCTGGCTTCAACCATATCTTACCCTTTCTGCCCCCCCCTCCTCCGACCCCCCAGGCTAGATGGAGTAGTCAGATGTAGATTCTGCCCCACACAGCCCCTTACCCCTTCACCCTCGCCTCGCTGCTTGGTGTTTCTGAACACGTAGTCGTCCACGCTGTGGGGGTTGTGTGTGGGTCCTGTGTCTGGGAGGGAGGGAGTGGGGTGCAGGTTGCTCACCCACGGCACCGGGCCGGTGCTTGCACTTTGAATGCCGTGGGGCTCCTGCCCGTGTCCGGGCGTGGAGATGCGAGGGTCGCCCCCCCTTGCCCCACCACTATGTGTGTGTGGAGACGTTTACCTTACCTTACCTTACGGCCCCCGCGCCACCCCACCAGAGTGCAGAGACTCCAAAGCCATAAAGTATCGTTGGCAGCGCATTTGCAGCGCAATTTGCTGCAAACGATAGTACACTCAATTGTTTTGACCAGTGCTCACCCCAAGGCTGCAGAGAAGGCTGTAGAAAGGAATCAGCCGCGGCCGTCTGTTCAGGTATATCCTTCAATGGCAAAACTCGTCGTATCAGCCGGCGGTTAGGCCAAGTCCGCCCCGCTGCTGCCGTCGAGCAAGGCCAAGTCCGCCGGTCTGCCCATGGCTTAGGACAAGGTTGGCGCGCAAAGGAGGTTCGATTTCTGTTTTCGCCACTACTCGTAGATCATTCGTTCCTCCACTACCGCTTTTCGTGTCTTTATGCGTGTTAGCTGCTGTTGTCACCAGAGGAGTGACAGCGTCTCTTCACACCTGCTTTGTTGGGCCCGGAAACAGACGCGGCCCGCAGCTGGCGCCAGGCTGGCGCCAGAGCGCGCGCGCGCGGACCTGCTGCGGGGGTTGTCTGAGGTGAGCTCCTCCATGGATCAGGAACTCCAGCGGCGAGGTCATGACTGCTGGTCTAGAACGTGAGACGGCGCGCACGGTGCAGCGGCGGTGAGGCGCGCTGCCGACTGATCCGAGCGGCGAAAAAAGAAATCGACGGGCAACCGGGGCGCAGAGAGGTCGGGACTCGCTTTGGAGTGGCGAAAAACAAAACTGCTTCGGCAGAGGGGGTGCCAGCCGCGGAGTACACGTCCGGACTCGCTTGGCGCGCCAGCCAACGGACGGCGGTGACAACAAGCAGCTAACAAGCAAAAGGAGCGAAAAGTGCTGGTGTATGAAAAAATGATCCAGTGGCTGAGGCCTGAAGAGCACATTGATTGCATAAAAATGTTCGACTTGTACTTGACTTCCCTTCAAGAACAAGATCCAACTTTTCTCCCTCTCGGGGACCTGCACCTCCCGTCACGACGTGTCACGAAAGAGACCAACGAGATGTACGATGGACCCTCCGAGAGCTCTGGTCATGAGGCGACCCCTCGACACCGGTGACCCTGACGTTGAGAGAGAGGTGAGAAACAGGCTCTAAGAAGGCACGCGAATCTTGGGTTGCCAGACTTGGGTGCGCACCTCATCACCTCACCTCTACTTATCTGAGGTAAGGATCCGTATAAATGTTGAATATATTGCTCCAATACTTAGAGAAGCGATCAATATCAATGATTATGATGTAACATACTTGACCCCCCCCCCCCTGGCGCCTTGTGTTTTTCGTGGCAGAGCTGCGAGATCTCAGCCCGCATTCCTCCGCTCAGCGCCGGCCGCCCATGCGCTCCCGGGGCCGCCCGACGGCGCGGGCCTCTTGCCGATGGACCCAGCCGAGGTGCCGAACCAGTTGGACCCGCGCTGACGCGCTGCGCGCGACCACCAGCCAGCTTTTCAGCGCGGTCGAGGACGGTGTGTCGAGAGAGTCGACAGTCCAAACAGTTGTCGCGTTTTTTGCCTCTTTTTGAGCGTTGCTGCTGCAGACCCTGCCCACCAGTGATACGAGACGCACCGGATCCAACCCTGGCAGCGCTTGACCGTCTCCCCGGTGGCCGCCCACAGGTGGCTGATCGAAGCGCCACTCATCGCTGCTTTCGCGCGCCTGGCTCTCAGAGGGCTCCTGCGGCTCTCCCTCGTCGCGTGACCGCCGCCGACATCATGTGCTCGGTCGTCCCCGCCGGCGCGGAGCTGCGCCACGTCGAATTCTTCGGTGGCTCGACCGCCGGCGCGCCCACCCTCGCCTCCTGCGCGCCTCACACCCAGTATTCTCCTCGCGCGCGGCCGACAAAGTAGGCACACGACCACCTCTCTCTCAGTCACCCCCCCCCACGATGCACAGCCCGTCCACTCTCGCCGGCAAGGCGCACGGAACGCCCAATTTGGGCTGGAAATGCCGCCGCCACGGGTTGGTGGCGCCCTCGGCAGCGGGGCAGCGCCACGCCGCGCAAACTTGCGCGACAAACTTGCGACCTCTGTCCCTCGTATTCACCCCAGATTTTGCCCTATCCAGGCTCACCCGGTACCGCGAGCGGCGAGCCGCGCCAAGTTTGCTCCATTTCCGACAAGTTCATCCCGCCCGAAGGCCGATCTTCGGCCGCCTGGAGGCCCAGGACGGGGCTCGGGACCGGCCAGGTGTGGATTCTCCACGGCGCTGCGGTGTATCTGCGCGCCCATGGCGCGTTCAGGGGTGTGCCTGAGGCGTGTTGACTGCGGGGCGCCGCGATAGCGCGGCGCCGACGATTGTGTCAGCTCACTGTCACACCGTCGACACGGTCACAGTGTGTGTGCAGTGCGTCCACGGTCCACTCCGGCGACCGTGACGCCGCCGGTGCTCGCCTATACCGGCTAGTGTGGAGCTCTCAGTGTGGTTGCGTGTTGTACTAGTGATGCTGCACTAGGCGGCCCGTTTTTAGCAAAAACCAGATACCACATCGCGTGTGGTTGTCGAAAAACCGCATCTTCGCCCGTCTGGGACCTCTTCGTACGGCTCCAAAAACGGCTCCTTAACGACGGCTACGCGGCCCGGCGGTCGATCTGCGCCTTCTCAGCGGTGGAGGGGATGTGGGCGGTACGTGCGTACCGCGTGGTGTTGCGACGGTTTGACGAGTGCGACTCCCAGCGTCGACTTTTCGACCCCACGGAGCCTCTGCTGCTCCGGGGGGGGGGGTCTGCAGACCACCCGGCCGAACTTCAGAGTGGCGGTGGTCCTCAAATACCGCTCAAACGCCCACGATGCTGTGGAGGGGACATATGCTGATGATCCTGGCCCGATTGGTTCGCTCAGAAAGCTTCTGGGCGGTCGTTAAGGTTCGCTCCCCGCACACCGGCCCGGAAGTATGTTACATCATAATGTATATTGCAATACTTAGAGGAGAGCCTGGGCTGGTCAGGACCGTCAGGTTGGACTCAACATATAAATCGCATAAAAATCGCTTTGAACTCGTGATTTTTTCGATATTCAGCCCACATCTAGGCGATGTTTGGGACAAATGTCGACATTTGGTGCTCTTGGAGGTTAAAATCAGCGATCAATATGTCAATATATTGTCAATACTTAGAGATGAGGCTGACAATACTCAATATCAATACTTAGAGGGGCGAGAATCAACATTTATACGGATCCTTAATCTGAGGGGACCACCCGGGACCTTTCTCTATCACCGCCGTGAGGACCTCTCAGAAAGCCGTGCAAACGAGGTGGTGGTGGTGGTGGTGGGGGGGGGGGGGGTCAGACAGCATCGAAGGATCCTTCAGAGAAGCTGTCCCAAGTTGTGAGAACTCACCCTGCACCTGGCCGCCATTAAGGTCCCTCGGGCCAGTGTCACCAGCCTTTTGTGAACGGCGGGCGGTTGCGGGGTGAGTTTGTGTGTGTGAACGGCGGCACAACTTGGGACAGCTCCTCTGAAGGACCGATGCCGACCAGAGCTCTCGGAACTCGGAGGTCCTCACACGTTTGAGTCCTCAAAGCGAGGTCCTCACACAGCGAGGTCCTCACACGGCTCACGGGTCACACAGCTCTGAAGCAAAGGCGCCGCGCATGCTCAATTTGCGCATGCCAGCCCCTCGAAAGAGGCAGCTCTAGAATGTCGGTTCATCACAAATCTCGTTCCACGTGCAGGTCCGAGAGGGAGAAATTTAGGGATGCACGGTTTGGAGTTTGAAGCAAAACACATCGATTATAGAGCAGTTGAAGAGATCAATTTATTAGTGCGAGTGGAATATTTTGCAGAGAGGACCTCATGGATCATTTTTTTATACACCAGCACTTTTCGCTCCTTTATAAAATGGAGATTTTAATAAAATGAACTCGGGGGCACGGGACGCGGCTTTTCGCTCCTTTTGCTTGTTAGCTGCTTGTTGTCACCGCCGTCCGTTGGCTGGCGCGCCAAGCGAGTCCGGACGTGTACTCCGCGGCTGGCACCCCCTCTGCCGAAGCAGTTTTGTTTTTCGCCACTCCAAAGCGAGTCCCGACCTAAAAGAAAGAAAAGAAAGAAAACACACAACCCAAGGGAGGGATGGGAGAACGGCACGCCGCCACCACACAGGGATTTTAAGGAGAGGAGGGTGTGATGCGCTAGCCGTCGCCCACCCTGGGGGGTCTGCCTCCTCGTATCTCTTTTCGCAGTCTCTCGCCGCTTCTCGCTGCAACCTTCACGCCACCTCGCGGCTGTCCCACTCTCGTCGTTCTCTCCCTTGTCACTTCCTCTCTGCGCCCCGGTTATCCGTCGATTTCTTTTTTCGCCGCTCGGATCAGTCGGCAGCGCGCCTCACCGCCGCTGCACCGTGCGCGCCGTCTCACGTTCTAGACCAGCAGTCATGACCTCGCCGCTGGAGTTCCTGATGGAGGAGCTCACCTCAGACAACCCGCAGCAGGTCCGCGCGCGCGCGCTCTGGCGCCCGCTGCGGGCCGCGGCGATGCGGCTCTGTTTTCCTGCACCCTTTGTCTGAACCGCAGTGCTGTCCGCCTCCCGCCGCTCCGCCCGGCTCGCCAGCGCCGCGCCGCCCTGACGCCGCCTTCTTCCCGCACCGCAGTGCATCCAGTGCATCTCGCGGCTGCGCGTCATCGGCCTCGCGCTCGGCGCAGAGAAGACGCGGTCCGACCTAATCCCCTTCCTCAAGGGGGAGATCGAGGCGGGCAAGTTCACGGACGAGGTGCAGGTGAGCGTGGCCGAGGTCCTCGGCTCCTTCTCCGAGTTCGTCGGGCCCTCGAGCGAGGTGTCCGCCGCCCTCCTGGCCAGAGGCAGCGGAACCGAGAGAGAGAGCCGTCTTCTGCTCGAACCTTTGACCCTCCTCGCATAGGCGCACTGCCTCTTCCCGCCGCTCGAGGCGCTCTGCGCCGTCGAGGAGTCGACCGTGCGGGACCAGGCGCCGGAGGAGGAGGGGAGAGGAGAGGGGGAGGGGGCGGGGAGGAAGCGAGAGGGGAGGAGGCAGGGGCGAGGGGACAAGGTGGTGTGTGTGTTGTGTGTGTGGTGGTGTGGGGGGGGGGGGGGGGGGGTCCAAAGGAAGGAGGGAAACTTCCCCCCCGCGGGAGAGGGTGTGCCAAGCCCCCGGGGTCCACTCCCGGGGGAACCTTTCCGGACCGGACCGCACCGCACCGCACCGGGATTTTTCGGCCTGGGGCCGCGCCCTCAGGCCCTCCCCTAATCGGCGGTGGTCCCTTTCCCCCTTCCGCAGGCGGTGGCGTCCATCAACCAGGTGGGCGCGCAGCTGTCCGCCTCGCAGCTGCAGACGCACCTCGCGCCGCTCGTGCTGCGCCTCGCCCGCAACAAGGACTGGTTCACACCACGCGTCTCCGCCTCCGGCCTCGTCGCGCTCGCCTACTCGGCGTGCGAGGACGCGCCCGCCGTCGGCGCGGAGCTGAGGGAGGAGCTCGAGGCCCTTCATCAGCTGAGTCCGTCAGGAGTTGAGTGATGAATTAGGCGCGGAGCTGAGGGAGGAGTTCAAGGCGCTGGCCGGCGACGACTCCCCGATGGTGCGGCGGGCGGCGGCGGCGCGGCTGGGCGCCGTGGCGGACTCCTACGGCACACAAAGCTGGTGGAGAAGGAGCTGGGCCTTCTAGGAGCGTACCCTGAGCCTTCTCGGAAGCTTCCGATAGGCACCAAGCTGGTGGAGGAGGAGCTGGCCCCAATCTACCGCGGGATGGTCGTCGACGAGGGCGAGTCCGTGCGCGTCAACGCGCTCAAGCAGACGGCGCTGCTCTGCAAGAACGCGGAGCTCGCCACGCGCGCGCTCCTTCTCAAGGAGTGCTTCACCTCGTGCACGCGCGACAAGTCGTGGCGCGTCCGCATCGCCGCCGCCGAGTCGCTGCCCGCGGTCGCGGAGGCGTGCAAGGACGCGGGCTCGCCCCTGTCGGACGAGCTGCGAGGCCCCCTCGAGGCAATGTACACGGCGCTGTCTAGGAAGTGTCTGGGAAGTGTCTAGGAAGTGTCTAGGCCCCCTCGAGGCAATGTACACCGCGCTGCAGTCCGACCACGAGTCGGAGGTGCGGGTCGCGGCGGCGCTCCGCGGCGCCGAGGCTGCGGCCGCGCTGGGCACCGCCTTCGGCGAGAAGCACATCTTCCCCACCGTCTCGCGCCTCGCCAACGACACCAACTCAGTGTCGCGCGTCGAGCTGTCCACGGTCTGCATCGAGCTCGCCGCGCCGCTCGGCAAGGCGGCGGCGCTGGAGCACGTGCTGCCGTGCCTCGCGCTGCTGGCGGACGACGAGCTCTCCAACGTGCGGCTCGCAGTCATCATGCAGCTCGGGCCGTTCATCGACGTGGTCGGCCTGGACGGCGAGGCGGCGGCGATGCTGCCGCTGCTGGAGCGGCTCGGGGCGGACAAGAATTGGCGCGTGCGGCACGTGATCCTGCACTTGCTGCCGCAGCTCGCGGCGACGCTGGGCCCGGCGGAGTTTTGGTCCCACTTTGGAGAGGTTTGCGCCAGGCGCGCCTCCGACTCGTGCGCGCTGGTGCGGGAGGACTGGGTGGTGCTGATGGCGGAGATCTGCGGCTTGGGCGGCTTTGGGCAGGCGTGGGCCGAGGAGACGCTGCTGCCCATCGTGACGGCGCTGTCGGGCGAGCAGTCGTACTTGCTCCGCGCCGTCGTCCCCTCCTTCACCGCCGGCTTCGCGCAGATCCTCACGCCCGGCAGTCTCGAGACGAAACTGGTGCCCGCCGTGCTCGAGATGGCGTCGGGCCGCGGCATTAATTATTCATCAATTAATTACTCATTATTAGGTGCCCGCCGTGCTCGAGATGGCGTCGGACCGCGTGCCTAACTTGCGGATGATCGCCGCGCGGGCGCTCGCCGCCTGCACGCCGCTGGTGGACCCTGGCATGGCGCGCGAGAGTATCGTGCCCAAGCTGCAGGAGATGCTTGCAGATGCCGACGTGGACGTCAAGTTCGAGGCGGACGCGGCGCTCGAGAGCGACAAGTTGAAAGGCTTCTGCTGAGGCGCGCTGCGGAGGCCCTCTCCCGCCCTCCCTCCCGCCGTCCCTCTCCTCCCCTCGGGTCTCGGGTCTCTGGTCTCTGGGCATGCGTCGAGGAGGGTCCAGAGGCTAGGCGTAAGGGCTCTGGCGCTAGAGTAAGGGTCGGGCGGGGCGCAACCGCGGCGTGGCGTCCGCGATATATTTCGCGCTCCGGCTCGCATCCCCGCGTCCCCTCCGCTCCCCCCCTATGTCCGCCCTGCGGTCCGCCCTGTCCCCTCCGACATTTAAAAACTTTTGAACAAAAGGATGCATACCCGGCCGGCGCGCGAGTGGGCGGAGACCCCGGAGTGGTCGCCGGCCGGACACGAGGCGGGGACCGAGAACTGGAGTGAAGTTTACCTTTACCTTAGACCGCGAGCGAGACGGACGTCCGAGACGCGAGAGCGGCGCAGAGAGCCGCTCAGTGCGTCTCGCCGCGGTCGCGTAGGATGGTCTCTGCGATGATCATATCCTCCGGCGTGGTGAGCTTGAGGTTGGTGTACTCGCCCACCGTCAGCTTGACTGGCTCTCCCATCAGCTCGACCACCTGCTCAGGATGAGACAACAAAGGATCGTGTTACTCGAATGTATCTCGAATGTATCTCGGATGTCTCTCGGCTGTGTCTCGGCTGTGTCTCGGCTGTGTCTCGGCTGTGTCTTGCACCGACACGTCGTCGGTCACGGCCAGCTGATTCGCGTTTGCGTTCGCGAAGCCGTCGCGCAGCATCTGCGGCCGCAGGATCTGCGGCGTCTGCACGTCCCACAGCTTTGAGCGGTCGAGAGTGCGGCTCACAAACTCGCCGTCCGCAGACTCCTACCACTAACGCAGGAGGAGCTCGTCCGTTGCTCAAGAGGTTCCGGCTCACAAGCTCGCCAAAATGCACGCTCCTTGATCGTCGGCTTGCAGGGCACCGCCAGCACCGCTGCGCCGTGCTGCGCCGCGTCGGCGAAGCAGCGCTCGATGGCGTCGATGGTGACGAGCGGCCGCGCGGCGTCGTGGATCGCGACCAGCGTGCACGCATCCCCCACGGCCGCCAGCCCGTTCTCCACCGAGTTCTGCCTCTCGGCGCCCGGCAGAGCGAGCGCGAGCCGCGGGTCAGAGAGGAAGGGCTGGAGGAAGGGCAGGTCGCGGTACTCATCGGCGATGACGAGGACGATCCGCTCGAGCCGCTCCATCGAGAGCAGCAGCTCCAGGTCCCACTGCAGCACCGGCTTGCCCAGCAGCTCGAGGAACTGCTTTGGCCGGTCCGCCTTCATCCGGCTGCCAGAGCCGCCGGCGAGGAGGACCGCGGCGAGCCTCTCGTCCACCAGCGCCGGCGAGAGCAGCTGCGCGGGCGGAGCACGCGCGACCGCCGCGGCGACGGCGGCGTGCGGCACGCGGAAGGCCGCGGCGGCGTAGAGCAGCGGCGAGAAACAAGCCATTTTGCAAGCAAAAAAAAGAAAAATTTGTGCACACGCAAAAAAGAGTTGAAACGAAAGAATTTCACAGTGAAAGGAAAGAAGCCGCAAAGCAAAGGCTCGGCAGGCGTCGGCGTCGTCGCAGAACGAGACAGAGGAGGAGGGGCAGGAGAGAGAACGACGAGACGTGGGACGACCGCGACATGAAGGTTGGTGCGACAAGACGTTCTCACGGAGCACATCAAGGTGACCCTGCGAGCATGACGACGACAGGATGCGCACATACAAGTACACCATCATGACTCAATTACCATGAGTCATACATACTTAGCGTGGACCGTGGTGTCGATGTCGATCGCGTCCCAATCCGGCTAGGTTGTAGGTACGTTAGGGACGACTCCGTCTCCGCCACGGATCGTGTCGAGCGCACGAGAGGCACGACCCGCCAACTGAAGCACAGGAGCCGCCGAAACTCACACCAGCCAAGAGGTCCTCACACGCCAAGAGAGGTCCTCACACGCCAAGAGGTCCTCAACTCCTCATGCGTCATGGCGCACTGGGATCCTATATCCGTGTTGCGCGCCCCCTTGCCTACGCCGGCGCGTCGCGATGGCCGGGCCGGCACGCCCTTCCCCCGACGTTCCCGCGGCACGCAGAGGCAGCGCTTCGTTCAAATAAGCCATCATTGTTCCTCACCTCACCACTGCGAGAGAGGTCCTCACGCCTGTGGCGAGAGGTCCTCACGGCGTTTCGTGTTTTCTCGTTGCAGTATCGCGCCTCCCGCGGCAGAGCGCTTGCGTTGGAAGTGGCCATATACCACGTGCACGCCCCCTAATGAGCAGTTAGTGTCACGTGGTTTTATACGAGCAGGTCAACAGAGTTAGGGTTTAGACCTCCAAAGCTTTGTGCGCCGAGCTAGCGTGGCGATTGCCTCGTCGGCCGCGCGCGGCGTCACTGAATGCTCTGTTCTCGCCTTCTGGCCTCTCGTTCTTCTTATGCTTGCATGCGAATGGCCGGACGCCTTCCTGGAAGCCGGCCCTCTGGGGGGCTCGTCAACGTGCCGGATCAAGCCCGGCGTGCATCCGCGTTGACGCTCATGAGCCTGTGGAGCATCGCTGGCATTTGCTTGGCTCGCCGCACATTTAGGCCGCGAGCTATCATCGGAGCAGGATCGAGCTGACGCGTGGAGCGGAGGGTAGTGCTAGGAGAGTGGAGGGCAGTGCTGATTTTGTGCAGTGTTGTACGTATTCGGGAGTGTTAAAGGTAAGGTAAGGTAAACTTCTCCACACACACGAGGTGGTGGGGCAAGGGGGGGCGACCCTCGCGTCTCCACGTCTAACGACAGGAGCCCCACGGCATTAAAAGTGCAAGGCCCAGTGCGCGTGGGTGAGCGGTGTGTGTGTGTGTGTGTGTGTGTGTGTGTGTGTGTGTGTGTGTGTGTGTGTGTGTGTGTGTGTGTGTGTGTGTGTGTGTGTGTGTGTGTGTGTGTGTGTGTGTGTGTGTGTGTGTGTGTGTGTCAGTGAGGGGGGGGGGTGTCATGTCACTGCATCCTCTGCCGGTTCCTTCCGTCGCCTCTTCTTTGTTCGGGAGTGTTTGCGCCGGCAGAGAGCGTCAGTGCGATGGGACCACTGTGGAGAGCAGCTAGCACTGTTGATTATTGAATACGTAACCCTCGAGACGCGCGTTGCATGTGCGGGTCGTTCGCGTTGGCCGTTTTTGGCCTCCCTCCTCGCTCCTGGCGGCGCGCATGGATGCGTCTCGACGACCGAGGTCCGTCGGCGCGTCGCCACAGTGCTCTATTGTAAAGGCCAGCACCCGAATCCTCAGCTGATTGGAAGTTAGTGTCAAACACTACTAAACTTATCCGACAAACATCTCTTGCAGACACTCAGCTGTATCCCGGAGTCACGCAGTCACCTTGTCACCTTGCGCCTCGCGCGCGCATCTCGCCCTCGATGGCGGCGCCCGTCGCGAGCGGCCGCCCCGCGCCGCAGCCGGCGCGCTCCTCCGCCCCTGCAGGGTAGCGGCATCCGAGCTGCCGGCTGTTCTGCCACACCATCGACAGTGCCGCCTGCCGCATCGCGGCCAGCTCGTCGGCGGGCGGTGGTCCGAACCGCTCGCGCAAGTAGGCGGCTCGCTCCGCAAAGGCCCGCGCCGTCTCGGAGGGCTGGCGTGTGAGGTAGGGCCGCGGGGGCGGAGGCGGCGGGGAACGCGGCGCGGCGGCGGGGGCGGCGGCGGCGGCGGTGGAGTGGAGGGCGGCGGGAGGGAGGGAGGAGGCGCCGACTCCGTGCAGCGGCCGTTGCAGCGGCCCTTGCAGCGGCCCTCGCAGCGGCACGCCCGTGAGCTGCACCGCGTCGATCTCGCTCCTAACCTCGGGCAATCTCGGGTAATCTCGGGTAATCTCGGGTAATCTCGACTGTGCCGCGAGGGTTCCACAGGGCCGAGGCTTGACCTCTCATGACTCCCCATTCATCTCGCTCTTGCTCACCGCTGGCGGCGTGGGCTGCTGCACGGCCGCCTCGCCCTCTCGGCTGCACCTCGGCTGCACCTCGGCTGCACCTCGGCTGTCTCTCGGCTGTCTCTCAGCTGCCTCTCAGCTGCCTCTCAGCTGCCTCTCGGCTGCCTCTCGGCTGCCTCTCGGCTGCACCTCGGCTGCACCTCGGCTGTCTCTCGGCTGTCTCTCAGCTGCCTCTCAGCTGCCTCTCAGCTGCCTCTCGGCTGCCTCTCGGCTGCCTCTCGGCTGCACCTCGGCTGCACCTCGGCTGTCTCTCGGCTGTCTCTCGGCTGTCTCTCAGCTGCCTCTCGGCTGCCTCTCGGCTGCCTCTCGGCTATCTCGCTCCAGAAGGCGTCGGACCATCCCGTCGTGTCGAGCTGCAGCTCGAGCAGCTGGACGGGCGCCGAGATTGCATCTCCCGACGAGATTGCATCTCCCGACGAGATTGCATCTCCCGCGGCTCCGCCGACGTCGAGCGTCAGCGCGTCGCTCGGCGGCCTGCTGGGCACGTGATTGTACCTGCAGCCGAGGTACAGCAAGTAATTAAGCAGTTAAGTAATTGAGCCGAGGTACAGCCGAGATCGGGGCCGAAGTGAACCCGAGACAGAGCCGAGCGAGGAGGGAGGGAGGGAGGGGGGAGGGAGGGAGAGGGGGGGGGGCGTGGCAGTACCTCTCGCCCCGCCAGATAGTGCGCCACGCCTCGGCGCCCGCCGGCGACGCCCTCACCTCCACCAGCGATCCAGGGTTGTGGCTCTGGTAGACAGTCACCGCCCTCGCCTACAATCTCGGGCAATCTCGGCTAATCTCGGCTAATCTCGGGTCGTGGCTCTGGTGGACAGTCACCGCCCTTGCCTCCACCGGCTCCGCGAACCGCAGCCGCACCTAATGATGAAAGGCTCATCAACTCACACACGCGTTAGCGCATCGCCGGCGCCGCGAAGGCCGGAGCACCCACTCCCTCCCCTCCCCTTGCCGCGGTACCGGCGACCACGCCCGCCCGTCCGATCCCGCCTATCCTCTCGGGCAATCTCGGGTCATCTCGGGTCATCTCGGACCACGCCCGCCCGTCAAGGCCCGCCTAGAAGGCTCCGAGAAGGCTCCTAGAAAGGTCCTCGAGTTGACCACGCCCGCCCGGCTGACGCCCGCCGCAGGGAAGACGCGCGGCTTGCCGAGCAGCTGCGCCGCAGAGTGCTCCGCCCGCGAGTACTGCGACGAGAAGCCGACCTTCATTAACAATGATTAGACAGTAATGCAATTAACGAAGCCGAGGAGTACTGCGACGAGAAGCCGACCTTCATTAACACATTGACAATGATTAGACATTAATGCAATTAACGAAGCCGACGAGTACAGCGATGAGACGCCAACCACGCCGCTCGCCCACATCGAACGCTGGCGCGGAGCCTGCTGCCGCCGCTGCCCCTGCCCCTGCTGCTGCTGCTGCTGCTGCTGCTGCTGCTGCTGCTGCTGCGGCAGCGGCGGCGGCGGCGGCGGCGGCGGCGGCGGCGCGAGCAGTTGTGGCGGCGGCGGTGGCTTCGGGAAGCGCTTGGCGGCGAGCGGCTTGTTCTTCGTGGCGGCAGAGCTGCGGGCTGCGTGCTGCGGCGGCATATCTTGAGGCAGGTCGGTCCTGCAGAGCCGGAGGAGCGAGGCTGGATTACCCGAGAGGACCCGAGATGACCCGAGATTATAGGCAGGTCGGTCCTGCAGAGCCGGAGGAGCGAGGCTGGATTACCCGAGAGGACCCGAGATGACCCGAGATTATAGGCAGGTCGGTCCTGCAGAGCCGGAGGAGCGAGGCTGGCGGCGGCGCGGCGGTGTAGCTGCGCGCGCCGAAGCCGAGTCCCATGCCTGATCTCGGGGGAATCTCGGGTCAGCTCGGGGGCGATCTCGGTGGAATCTCGCGCCGAGGCCGAGTCCGTCGCCTCGCTTGCCGCCCTTGTCTGCGGGTAGGGAGTAGCCCATCGCATGCGCGCGCGAGAACTGCGCCTGCTCTTCACCGCCCCTTTGTGTCGGCGAGGCTGCCTCGTATTAGTGCGGGGTGCGAGCGCGCGGGGACTGCGCCTCGAGGACAGCTTCTGTCACGCCGCCCTCCCGCTTGGAGACTGTGATGAAGCGCTCGCTCCCCTTGCCTGTGGGGTGATTGGGAAGTAGTCAGTAGTGGTGACCCCTCGCCCGTGGTGTGGCGCAGCCCGTGCCTCTGCGCGAGGGCAATCTCGGGTGATCTCGGGCAATCTCGGGCAATCTCGGGCAATCTCGGGCAATCTCGCCCGTGGAGCGGCGGCGCAGCCCGTGCCTCTGCGCGAGGGCAATCTCGGGCAATCTCGGTCAATCTCGGGCGATCTCGGGTGATCTCGGGTGATCTCGGGTGATCTCGCCCGTGGAGCGATGGCGCAGCCCGTGCCTCTGCGCGAGGGTGTGGACGAGCGCGCGGTCTGCCTGTGTTCACAGCTGGCGCGGCTGTGAAGAGGCGCCGTTCACAGCGCGGCGGTGTGGACGAGCGCGCGGTCTGCCTTGGCGAGGTCTGGCTGGAAGGCGAGCTCCTGTTCACAGCTCGGGTGATCTCGGGCAATCTCGAGGTCTCGAGGTCTGGCTGGAAGGCGAGCTCCTGTTCACAGCTCGGGTGATCTCGGGCAATCTCGGGCAGTCTCGAGGTCTGGCTGGAAGGCGAGCTCCTGTTCACAGCTCGGGTGATCTCGGGCAATCTCGGGCAGTCTCGAGGTCTGGCTGGAAGGGCGGGCTCCTGTTCCGTGGAGGAGGCGAGGAAGTCCTGAATCCGCTCCTCGACGTTGCGGCGCAGCACCTTCTCCTCGGGCACAGACACACACCTGAGGAGGGACTCAGCAGTCGTCAGCGAGTGAGCCTTCATCAGTCAGTGTCTCCTCGGGCACAGACACACACACCCGAGCCCGACACCCTCCAGCAGCCGCACCGCACTCACCGCGACCGGGGTCACGCTGCCGCTGCTCCTCCGCCCCAGCCCCTGCCCCTCCACCCACCCCATCCGCAGCAGCATCCTGAAGCCCCTCGAGCTCGCCCTGTCCAGAGCCGCGCCGCCGCCGCCGCCTCGCCGCACCTGCAGCAGCGCCTCCCTCCCCACACGCCCGCCTCCGCCGCCGCCCTCCTCGCCGCCGCCGCCGCCCTCCTCGCCGCCGCCGCCGCCCTCCTCGCCGCCGCCGCCGCCCTCCTCGCCACCGCCGCTGCCACCGCCGCCGCCGCTGCCACCGACGCCGCTCTCGACGGCGCCCGAGTCCTCTCTCTCCTGCAGCGAGACGGCGCCGACGGCGGCAGCGAGATGGTCGCCCTCGCACTCGCCCTCGCCCGCCGCCGCCGCAGCCGCCGCCTCCGCCGCCTCCGCCGCCCCCGTCTCCGCCTCCGGCTCGCTCTCTGGCTCGCTCTCATCTCCCGAGCCAGGCTCCTCCTCCTCCTCCTCTCCACCCTGGCCGCGCACGAACTTGATCATCGGACCCTCGTAAACGACGCCGTCGTCCTGCATCGCATACCGCGCCTGCGCGGCTCGGGCCGGTCTGCCACGCCGACCCGTCTGCCGCGCCGAGGCCGAGCCGCCCGGCACCGAGAGCGGCTCGCCGCGCGGAGGCCTGCTCCTGCTGCTGCCGCCGCGGCGCCTGCTGCCACCGCTGCCGCCGCCGCCGTCGCGACCACTACCGCCGCCACCGCCGCCACCACCGCCACCGCCGCTACCACCAGCGCCACCACGTCTCGGCATAAGGCGAAAAAAAGAAATTTTCGACTAGGGACGCGGCTCTGAGCGCCCAGGAAGATGACTCCGAGGAGGACGAAACCAGTGGAAATCCAGTTGTCAGATGTCACGATGCATCCGAAGGGGACCCCAGCGCCGGCATGATCCGTAGAGGCACGAGTGTTCGAAGAGAGAGTGGACCTGAGCAACAACATGACCTGTAGGCAAATGATCGGAGTGGGAGTCAGAAATGTGGTCCTTGCGCGAGGGGAGCTCGATAGACTCGAGGGGCCAGGATACGCCGCGAGGAGGACGGAGTTGCGCCGAAAGGCGAAAGAAGCCGCGAGAACAAGGGACCGGCAGGCGGCGGCGTCACAGGACGAGGCAGAAGAGAACGACGCGACAGAGGAGGAAATGACAAGGGAGAGAACGACGAGAGTGGGACGACCGCGAGGTGGCATGAAGGTTGCAGCGAGAAGCGGCGAGAGACTGCGAAGAGAGATAGGAAGAGGCAGACTCCCTAGGGTGGGCGACGGCTAGCGCACCACACACCTCTCCTTAAAATCCCTGTGTGGTGGCGGCGTGCCGTCCTCCCATCCCTCCCTTGGGTTGTCTGTTTTCTTTCTTTCTTTCTGAGCGCCCAGCGACGCGTGCCGGATGGAGTCCGGCCGCGGGTGACTAGGGAAGTTCGCTCAGGATGTGTGGCAGTCAGTTTGGCTGAGTGTCTTGTCTTGTGGTTCTGTGTGTCGCTCCTGTGTGACCGTCATCGCCCGTCTAGCGTCCACCCATACCGCGTTGGTGTCCCCGCCCCAGTCGTTGGTCGGACTGTGTTTCGCCTTCCCATCAATCATCAATCGCTCTCTCACAGCACACTGGTACGACAAGGGCGCGGACTGGCGCGGACTGGCACACACACCGGCTCACCACCGGAGCCGCCTAAGCGACTCCGTTAAGAACGGCAATGCACTCCGCACCATGCACAATGCCGCTCTCCCCGCACGCTCGCTAGCTCGTTCACCGTCTGCCACGCCACAGCGGTGTGGAGAACGACCGACAAACGCTGCATTTGCAGGCCGAGGGCCCAACAGGAGAATCGTGCTTTCAGTGGGGTTGTTTGGTGTTGGGTTGGGTTGGTTGAGGGTTGGGTTGTTCCGCGTGAAGTTGGGTCGTCGGCGCGAAGGGTGAGGTCTCGACCGCCGCCGCTCACGCCAGCGGACGGCCACCATCGGTGTTTTTGGCTTCGCCACCGTCCAAAGCGTGCGCAATGCGCTCGCCGGCATCGAGCGAGCACGCCTGTCCGACGAGTGGCTTGCTGTGTGGACGCATTCTTGTGGCTCTCGCCGAGAGCGTTTTGCGTCCCGGCGGGTGGGAGAATATGTGATAGGAACGAGTGTATCGCTTTGACGGATCGACCGTGCTTGTTATCCACATCGATGTGACGCACACAGTGACACATCAGACGACACAAACACGCGTGCCGACTGTCTGTGCGTTGGGCCGGCGGGTCAGAACGCGCAGCCAGATCGGTGCCATTCGTACGGCGCCGCTGCGTTCCGAGATCTCTTTGGCAGGTGCGAGGGCGCCATCACTTGGGCACGCAACCACTGCGCCGGCAACCCGCGTTGCGACCACAAGGTGGGCTATTGGGGCCCTGACGGCGTGGAGCTCGGCCGTGACTCGCCGCTCGTGCTCTTCCAGTGGTACCTCGCCAACCGTCCGGACCGCGATTGTGAGGGCTGCGGCTGCGAGCACGGCGACGGCACCTGCGCCGGCTGCCTCGACACGCAGGGCTGCCCACAGCCGTGCCAGGCGGACCTCGATGCCGCTCTCCAGGCTCCGCCCCGCGCCCTGCCAGTGGTCCCGCCCGAGACAGCCACGCCGCGCGCGTCCCCTCGCCCCGCGACGGTCGGCGACCTCTCGACGCACCCCGCCGCCGCGTGGGTTGCTGCGCGAGGGGGAGAGACGGGCTGCTGCCGGGCCGCGGACGGCGGGCTCGGCGTGTTTGAGGGGCAGTGTGGGGCCTCGACGAGGCCGGCTGCCGCGCCTCGTGCCTCGATAAGGGGCAGGCGTGCGTCGCCATCGAGTTGTTGCGCAAGGGGCGCCACCTCAAGTGCGAGCTTCACTCCGGGCTGGTCTCTCACGCCGTCCCTGTCCCGGGCTGCTCGTGCTGGCTCAGGCTGCTGTGAGGACTGACACTGAGGTAGAGAATTGAGAATCGCGCATATGTGTATTACATGCTGGTGCATACGCACCTCGACAACGTGCCACAAGCTGG
Source organism: Emiliania huxleyi CCMP1516 (assembly GCF_000372725.1). Taxonomy (NCBI): domain Eukaryota; phylum Haptophyta; order Isochrysidales; family Noelaerhabdaceae; genus Emiliania; species Emiliania huxleyi. Next base: position 121,489 of record NW_005199975.1, read on the forward strand.
ATGATGGCAGTGCATACGCACCTCGACAATGTATGTGCCACAAATGCCCCGCGTGCGGTGATGCCATGTATTGTGGGGACTGACAGACTGTTCTTTCTTCACCTTATCACCTACCTACCCATACCGTTTTGTTCGCGTTGGTGTCCAGTCCGAGCCTGACTGTTCTTCACCTTCCTACAACAACAAAACCTACCTACCTACCTACCTACCTACCTCCTTCCTCGCCCGGCTCTGACACCCCACCACGTCCACCGGATAAACTTTTTTCTTAAAACGCTGAAATTCAAAAACGCTCAAATTCAAAAAACAGCGGCCGCGGGGTGTGTATTCGCCGAGGTACCTTGGCTATAGTGCGCGGTTCCGGGTCTGGGGGGTGAGGGGCGCCCACGCCAAGGGAGAGAATGGAGGCGGGGAGAGTGCCATACGGTGGTAATACACGGCTACGTGAGTACGTGGGTCCCGGGGTTCTATGTTGTGGCATCATCGCCGAGGTGCGAGGACCATCCAATGCTGCCGTAGATGATGGGCATACGCTTAGAAGATCTTGTCGCCCGAGATGAGCTCCTGAGCGACCATGCCGGCGATGCCGATCATCGCAAGGCGGCCGTTGTTGATCTCCTTGGCCTGCATCGACTCGAGGTCGGCCTGGGTCTTTGGGGGAGGCCGGCCGGGTCGAACATGAAGTCGCCCGCGATGCGCTTCTCGCCGGTGGCGAACTCGTCTTTGATCTCGAAGGGGTCGCTGACGCATTCGATCGTGAAGAAAGATGCGGCGCGAGAAGAAGAATTCTTAAAATGTGTGCTGTGAGAGAGAGTTGTTTTGTTTAAATTCTTCTTAAAATACAAGCCTCTCTCACAGCACACTGGCACGACAAGGGCGCGGACTGGCGCGGACTGGCACACACACCGGCTCACCACCGGAGCCGCCTAAGCGACTCCGTTAAGAACGGCAATGCATTCCGCACCATGCACAATGCCGCTTACCCGAAGAAGAATCTCGAAGAAGAAAAGATCTGCCCCGAGCATCGGCGACGACAACACACCGGCGTCGAATAAAACCACGGCGATGCTCTGCGCCGCGCTCCCGCTCGCCGCGGCCATCGTGCGAGGTCCGCCCATCCTCCGTTATGGCTCCGCCGCCATCGACTCGCGGGGCGCTCCGTCCCTGATCGCGCCGTCGGCTGTCGCCTCGGCTCTCGAGGGCACCGACTCGGCGCTCGACAGCATGGACCTGGCCGCGCTCGCTCTCGACGGCAGCTTCCGCCCCACGCGCGGGCCGGACGGCCGCCTCGAGCCGGTCCTCACGCTGCCCGGCGATTCGCTCGAGACGACGCCTCCGATGGGCGCGGTCACCGTCTCCAGCACTGTGGCGACGATCGGCGTGGCGCTCGCCTTTGTGCGCAGCGGCAGCCCGCTGCCGCCGCTGCTCGGCGTGGCGGCCGGCGCGCTGCTCGGCGAGCTCTTCAGCGGCGCGTTCCACTGGGCCACCGATAACTACCGCCGCCTCGAGACGCCCGTCGTCGGCTTCGCGTGCGCCGCGTTCCAGGGCCACCACCTCGCCCCTTGGACCATCTCGCACCGCTCCGTGTTCAACAATGTCTACAAGATCGCGGGCGCGACTCTCCCGCTCCTCGGCCTCGGGCTCGCGCTGCTGCCGCCGAGCGGCGCGGCCTGCGCCGCCGTCATGTTCTACCTGCAGCTGGTCGCACAAGAGTTCCACCGCTGGCGTGCTGCGGCACGCTCGAAGCCGCCCAGGTCGAGGGGGAGAGCGCGCCACGCGCTCACGCTGCGAAGTAGGTCCCACACGCCCCCCTCGCAGCTTCCCGAGTGGAAGCGGCGGCTGCAGCGCGCTGGAGTCGCGCTTCCGGTCCGCGCGCACCTCACGCAAAGCTGTCCAGGAGACACGTCGACGGCATGCCCGAGACATGTCCCGTAGGTGCCGGAGCACATCGCGCACCACAAGCCGCCCTTCGACAAGCACTATTGCATCCTCACCGGCCGGCTGAACCGGGTCCTCGAGCACGAGTGGGCGGCCCTGGACCCGTCCTGGACATGTCCACGACACTTCCCTGACATGTCCCATAGGTCCTCGACTCCGAGCCCGTGCTGCTGTGGCGGCGGCTCGAGGCGCGCGCGTTCGCACGCACGCACGCACACGCACGCACGCACGCACGCACGCACGCACGCACGCACGCACGCACACGCCTCTCTCCCAGAGCGCACCGGGCCTTGCACCTTTGAATGCCGTGAGTCGCGAGGGCTGCCCTGGCCCTTGCCCCACCACCTCGTGTGAGTGTGGAGGAGGTGACCTTGCCTTTCCTTGCCCTGCGAGGAGGGCGACTTCCTCGCCGACCTCGTCCAGGTGCTGAGCATGCGAAAGTTTGTTGCTCAGCTGGTTCGCCGCCTCCCTCAGGGTGCTGCGAACCTCCTTTCCAAACGGAAAAAAGAAAACCAAACCTATCGCGTGCGTCGCCCATCTCTCCCTGGAGATGACTGCTTTATTTATTTTATTAGCATACAAAAAATAGGTCAAGAGTCCCAGAAATCCCGATGATTCACACAGTCCGTGTGTGATGCACGCCCTGCGAGGCTGCGAGCGGGGCGGGGTGTTACGCGCTGTGCCTCTGGTGCACCACCAGCTGGTGCTCAGCACGCTCCTCGAGCAGGCGGCGCAAGAGTGATGCGAGGCACGGTCACGCTTTTGCTGCTGCACGCGCCAGGAGGCGTCAGCAGTCTGAGTCTCGTTTGGCCTCACGCCGGCGCTATGGTCGAAATGGGGGTGAAAGATAAGAACAGACCAGTCACACAACTGAGAGGGGGGGGGGGGGGGGGCTCTCACGCCGCGGGGAAGGACTAGCACGCCGCACAGGACGACAGCAGCCCGCGCAAGAGCCTTGCATCGCGAGAGCGCGGCCGGCGCAGAGCGGCTCGCGGCCGAGAGCGCGACAGCGGCTCGGGCATCTAGGCGAAGACGCGGCGGACCCCCATCATCCACGCCAGTCCGACGGGTGGTAGCGGGGGATGTCCCTGCTGGTGGCTTGTCTGAAAGGCGTCGGCACACGACACTTGCCGATTGATGTGCGCGAAGCGGAGGTTTGTTTCCATCCCCCCAGAGCGCCGCTAGTTGCCCTCCTCGTTACCCACCACGGCCACCGCCGCGACGGCATCGGGCGCTTGAAGCCCAATCGTGGGCTCGTTGGTAGTCTTTTCGCCGCTGACCGTGTTGCGCCAGTATTTCTGTCCTGTGGGCAGTTCGCCAACGTACACCCAGCTCTGGACAACAGCGGGCTGTTCGGTCGTTTCATCGCCAGTGACTACGTTGCGCCAGCAGGGCTGCCCTGCGGCGGTCTCGCCCCCAGGCACCCAGCCGTCCTCCTCGGCGGTCACCTCCGTGGTCTTCATCCCCCCACCCCTCTTGATGTACAGTCCGGCACAGGGACAGTCCGCCAGTCCACGTTTGCGTCTATGTTTGATGATGAGGATAGCTGCAACGATGCAAAGGATGAGGAGGAGGCAGACTGCTAGTGGAACTCCAACGACGAGTGCCGTTATGGTGGCACAATCGTTGATTTCGCAAAATGGAGGTGGCGGCGGCGTTGGGGCCTTGTTTGGCGGGTAGGGCGGATGGGCCGGAGGTGGCAACGGCGCTTCGCCGGGCGGATACGGCGGCGGCGGCGGCGGCGACGGCGGCGGCGGCCGGGGTGCCGGCGGCCGGGGTGCCGGCGGCGGCGGCGAGGTGCCCCAGGTCGGAATCGGTTCCGACATCGCAGGAGGCGCCCCTCCTGGACGGCCGGTGAGTACGCGTATTTCCTCGTGCCTGGTCTATCTATCCTTAATTCCGCTGCATGCACCGAATCCGATGCTCTTTTATAATTACCAACCCACGACGCCCTCTACGCTGGGGCGCCGGCGCGCTTTGGCCAAGCGTACAAGGGAGGCGAAGGGGGGGGGGGGGGGGGACCCCCAGGAAGGAAGGAGGGAAGGAAGGAAGAAAGGAAAGAACCCTTTTTCGTGCGTGCGCTGTTTATTGAGCACTTGAGCACTGGATAGGGTCGGTTCCGCATGGTACGGGACCCCTCGATCGTCTCGCCCTCCCTCACTGGTGTGTTCATTGGCTGTTTATTTATTAGTGACCGAGTACTTCGACGTGCCGTCAACTCCCCACAACTTCCCTCAACGTTGCTATCGGCATCTGCACCACTGCAAGCTTCAGAGGTCGTAGGTATGTGGCACCGCCAATATGGCGGGCCATTGCCGAAAGCAACGTGCCCCTAGAAGCTAGATTCTGGTACTTCAGGGTCGGGTTCTGCCTGCCACGCAGACCCCGCGACTTTGGAGGCCAGGGTGCGCCAAGGTTTATGCCTCCCACGCGCATGCTCAGTCCCAGCAGCACTTAGCCCCAGGTCGAGGGCCTGTACGAATGACTTACCGTACGGGCCCGACCGGGTTCTTGCTTCTGACTACATGCGCGGCCCAGCCTCCTCCCAAGAGACAAGGGCTGGGCGTGCTCCTCACTCCCAGTGTTGCGTTCCTTTGGCAAGGGCGCTTCATGTAACATGCCGAGGTTTGCTCCGCCTCCGAGGAGCCCACAGAGCCCGTCTATACAACTGATAATGCGAGCAAGTGCATCTCTCCTTTGTTTGCACTATGACCTGTCGCTGTTCCCCGAGTATCGGATGGGCACCTTCAGGCCAAGGCACGAGGGGGTCTGTCCTAGGGTCTGTCAGTGGAAAACCACTTCACAGCTATGCCTTGCTCCTTTAGGTGCTCTTAGTATGTTCTGACTTATCCGTCCCTGACTGCCTGAGTACACTCCCTTCGTATTGTCTTGTACTCGGCAATATGTATGTAGTAAGGTGAAGAACAGTCAGGCTCGGACTGGACACCAACGCGGTATGGGTGGACGCAAGACAGATGATGACGACACGCACGAGCGACACACAGACACAAACAAGCTCACAAGACACACAGCCAGCGGGCTGCCACACATCCTGAGTGGGCGTACACATCACTCAGGCCACGTCCCCCCTGTCGCCCCCCCCAGCACTCCAACTCGGCGTCCTGTGGGTGTGTTCACAGTCTTGTGTGAATTTCGGCGCCGCCGAAATTCAAGGTCCGTCGGTCTCTTTTGACCGCGGCGTTAGAGAGAGCTTTGCTACATGTTGCCTTTTGTCTTCTCTCTGGCGCTCCCGCTCTTGGCCGGTGTGAATCCACACCTCCGTGTTTTTCTTCTTTCCCCGGCCCCTTCACTGGCAACCCACGACGGCCATTGAGAGCCGTCCGATGCCCACGGTGGACGGCAGGCTGACTGTCGGTGCCGCTGCGGCCGGCTACATTCTCTGGAAGGGCTGGAAGAGCCTGGCGGTACCGGCGTGCGTGGAAGGCGAAGGGCTCACGGTCTTCAAGTGGTTCTTCTCGCCGCCCGCTCGCTTGGTGCACGTCACAACGCTGCTGTCCAAGGCGCCGGCCACATTTCACGAGATTGACCTCTCGCTGGGGCAGCAGCTGCAGTGGTGGTTTCTGCGCGTCAATCCCGCGCATCAGGTCCCGGCGTGCGTGGAGGGCGGACAGTTCATGGCTGAGTCTCGAGATCTGGCTCGCCACATCTTTGAAAAGTATAACACGGATCCGGCAAACGACCACTGGTACCCTCGAGATCCTGCCAGGCGGCGGGCGGTGGACGAGTGGATGGACTGGTCCAAGCCGCTGCATCTCTGCATAGAGTCGCAGGTGGCGCTCCGCCTCGCCGCGACGCCTGGCATGCCGTGGCGCGAGAACTACGGGATTGTGCCGGTCCTGGTCGGATCGTTGCTCGATCCGCCAGGAGGGAGGGAGTCACTCTTGGCGTCGAAGCTGCGGGAGCATCTCGACGACGCAGAGAGGATAATCAGCAAGCGGTCGATCGGCGGCGTGGCAGATCTGAACCTGGGCGACCTAACCACGCTGCAGGAGGTGTGCATGGCCTTCGAGTGCTTCGAGGGGACAACCGAGATCATCCCCTCCTCGACGAGCCTATGGAAGGAGTACCCGCACCTCGCGCACCTGTACGACGTCTTCCAGGGCGTTCCGGAGTTTACGGCGGTGCACGCGCCGTTCCTGGCCTTTTGCAAGCGGTACCGCCAGGTGCGAGGCCTCAAGGACACGCCACTGACGAGGGCGAGAGGCGTGCTGACCACGATCTCCTCCTTCCTCCCATACGCCATATGGAACGCGGTTCTCGCCAAGCTCTACCCATTCGGACCGCGCCAGCGGCAGAGGTAGCTCTAGCTGTTGAGCTGTGTTGAGGTGTTGCGTGTTCCTGATTGATGTGTCAGTGTGTGCGGGCCGTGGCAGCGAGACGCCTAAGACGTAAGAGCTCATAGAGCCGTAAGGGGAAGAGGTAGAGAGATAAAGCCCGGTTCCTTGGCGTGAGAGTACAGTGAGAAAATACGTGAATGCCGTGGGGCTCCTGCCCGTGTCCGGGTGTGGAGATGCGAGGGTCGCCCCCCCTGCCCCCTTCGCCTGCCCGTTGCCCCACCAGGCTGCACCACTTTGTGTGTGTGGAGAAATTTACCTTACCTTACCAACTTACGTAAAGGCGACTCACGCCGGCGAGACACGTGACCTCATGTAGCACACGGCTTGAGCGCGCGGCACGCTGGAGAGGGGCGCAGCGGCCCAGCGCGGGCAGGCGCGCGCTCACACGTAATCACGAGAGCGACGCCGCCTTGATGTAAGACAGCTTCGGGAAGGCCTCCTTCAGGTAGGCGTTCCCCTCCTTTTGGATGCGCGGCTGGGAGGGCGCCTCGCCGTACCCAGAGTAGACCGCCTGCGCCACGTCGAAGCCCTGCACCACCTCCCCGATGGGCGCGAAGCCTAATGATAACATCAGAGAATAAGAGCAGGTCGAAGCCCTGCCTGTCCGAGGGGCGCGGGACAGCCTTGCTTGTCGAGGAAGAGGTTGTCCTGTTCACAGCGCAGACGTGTGAACAGACGCCGCGCTCCGCCGGTGCTTGGTCGAGGAGGAGGTCGACCTTGTAGTTGATGAACATCTGGCTGGTGCGCGTGTTCGGGCCGGAGGTCGCAAAGACGAGCGTGCCTGACCACCTCGACATCATCTCGACATCATCTCGTGGGCCGACGGGCGGTGTCGGCATCAGCGAGCGGCGCCGCGAGAGTTGACCTCCTTGACCGGGTCGTCTGCAATGCGCGCGTTGCGGTACTTTGCGTTCAGCGCCTGACCAGCGCGTTTCGAGCTGAGGCCGTGTGTCTAGGAGGTTTCTCGGAAGTGTCTACGAAGCGGCGCCGGGTCTCCGGCGAAGCCCAAACTGGCAGATGAAGCCGGGAACGACGCGGAAGAAGCGCGCGTCGTCATAAAAGCCCTCCCGCACGAGGGACTTGAACCGCTCCACGCCGATCGGCGCCCACTCCGGCTTCAGCTCGATGACCACACTCTTCACGTCGCTGTCCGAGAGCGCCTGTAGCATCGGGTTCGGTTTCAACAGGATGCTCCCGTGCTGCACAGCTCGACTTAGTGCTGCACGCCACGGAGAGAGTGAGGGTATTGCCGTCCGCTGCCGAGGCGGGCGCAGCCGCTGCGCCCGCCGTCACGGCGCCGATTCCGATCGCTGTGCGGCGGTCGACGCTATCGGCAAGGCTGATCGGCGTGTGCGCTGCGTCCACGGTTGGTCGCGCCACGCCGGGCAGCGGCTTCGTGTGTGTACTCAGGATGCCTGGCAGGCTGACGAGAGCGAGCGCGTGCATAACTCCGTCGCACAACACTGGGCACGGGACTGGCGCGCACTGGCACTAACACAGGTACACCGCTGGAGCCGAGATATTCACACGCAGCTTTTGTGCCGCGTCCCGTGCCCCCGAGTTCATTTCATACTATACCAGCGCCAGGTGAGCCGCCTGGTCACGCCGTCGTCACACAAAGGCGTGAATATAGTGGTGTTACGTCAATCGAGCATACGGGCACCTCCGCATGGGGCGACGACTCTTCCACTCCTCGTGCGATTTTCTCAATCTCCCCGAGACGATGCCCGCCTACTGGCGCATCGCACTCAAAACGCATGGCGTCGTGTAGCCCTCCTTTTGGGAAAAAAAGAGAGAGCAGCTTGCCAGAGAGCAGCCGGAGAGGTGACGAGGGAACTGCAGGTAGTAGGCGCGTCCACCCTTACCACGGCGACGATGGAGGCGGTGCCGGCTTTGGAAGCGGCGGCGCGGGCTTAGCATCAATTTGCAAACCAGAGGCGGCGACTGGCGGCGGGCAAGGCGCATGAGCCTCAGAAAGCCAGCGACCGGTGGTGGCCGAGGGGAACCGGGCCGTGCGATCGGTCGCTGATGCCTCCGCAGCTCCGAGTTTGAGCAAAGGAGCGGAGCTCTCGAGGGCGTCATCGAAGCGCGAGAAGGCGAAGCTTGTGGCGTGCGGAGTTGCCATCTCGTACATGCTCGCCTCGCCCTCGATGGCGCCCTCCGCCATGGCGCTTGTTCGAAACGTGCCCTGATCCGGATACTCGTCTGTCCTGCCGTGGCGAGGCGCCAAGGAAGAGAAGCTCTGCCCCACGATGCCGTGCGGGACTGAGCGGACGGGCCCGTCGCCCTTTGCGCTGAACCCGACGTCAACCCGGTGTCTCGGACCAGAGAGCCAGCCGTAAACATGGTTACCGCGGACGGTGACGGTCCAGTTGCCAATGGCAAATGTCGCGCTCGCCACGTCCATAGCCATCGAGAGCTCGTAGCATCTCTTGGAGCCACGCGCGCCAAAGGTGAAGGCACGGCCTCGGTCGCGGTCGTCGACGACGCCGCAGCTGCCGTTGATCACCTTCCACCCCCAGTTTTCCTCCATCAGCTGACTGGCCCAAAAGCTCGCCTTTGCTAGTTTCACCGTCTCGCGTGGACCCACACGCGCCACTACATGCACCTCGGTGATGAATGAGCCGTCGACCGTCAGTCGGCCATTATTGAGCACAAACCTGGCGTCTTCCGTCTTGACGTTGACAGATAGGCCTGGCGCGGAGAAGAAGTTATAGAGCTGGCCATTGCGCCCGCGGAAGTCTGCAAAGCCGCCGTGGGCAAAGCTGATGTGCGGGTCCTTTGCGACGTTGCTGCTGATTTCGCAGGGGTGCGTGTGGGACACCTCGTGGGAAGCCACGGGCGCCAGGAAGGGTGCGACTAGTAGCCACAGTAGACGAGCCATGCTAGAATTGTCGGCCAGCAGCAGCAGCACCGTGCGGGAGTCGACGGGCGCCCTATTAGCGTAGCATAGTTGCCGACGTTTGCAGGAAAATTGGGGGCCTGGCACTCAGACTCATTCGCCGGTGCAATCTCGTCTCGCCACGTTTTCGCAGCGTCATTCTTTGTTTTAGATGGGCGTGATACTCGTACGTTCATTCAACAGCGGTTGGACTCCCATGGGCTTCACGACGAGCAAGGAGAGGCGATACGAGCAGTGGTGCGAGCTCCGCGGCGACGCCCTGGAGCCAATCCTCGCGAGCGGCGCCGTTGCCCTCCTCGACGCGCAGTGGATCATCAGCCACGCCGAGGCGGGAGGCGTCCTCACTCGCCGCCAGGCGCTGCCCAAAGAGGCCTTCCTCTCCCTCGCCGACCTCGTCGAGGCGACCAGCGAGAGTGTGAGCAGCCTTCCCTTGGGCACGCTCTCCTACCCGTGGCTGAGCAAGGACCACCCCGACTCGCGCGGAGCCAACCTCTCCCGCGTCGCAAGGGCGCTCAAGGCTGTGCTCAGCTGCCCCACCATCACCCGCGGCTCGGCGTCTACTGGGACTTCGGCTCGCTGCACCAGCATCCAGACCCTGCCAACGGCGTCATGCGCACCGCGGAGCAGAACGCGCTCTTCAAGCAGGGGCTGGGCTGCCTCGGCACGCTCTACTCCCACCAATGGACGCCCGTGCTGCGGCTGACCTCCTTCCCGGACGGCCACGAGGCGGAGGACCAGGCCGACGGCACCAACGTGGCGGCGTATTTTGACCGAGGCAGGTGCTTCGCCGAGAGTAGCTTGGCGACCCTGACCAAGGGCTTCCATCTCTCGCTCGACCTCGGCCTGATGCGCGACGGCAAGGAGTACGACTCGCGACGGCAATGCACTGTGCTCCCTGGCTGGCCCACCCCAACAATCCCCATCCCACAACCCCGCCCCACCCGCACCCCGACCCGAGAACCCTGCATTAAATCAAGCATTAAGATCGCACGGGCGGGGACCCGTTTCTTTTTACCCATCTCCTAGTAGAGGTGTCCGTTGGATTTATTTATTTAGCGGGGGCGCGGCCACGAGGGAATGTGACACCTCTCAGACAGCCAAGTCGGACCCCCCTGACGGGCTGTAGCCCGACCCGTCGGGGCTCGCGCCATGCTGGCCACGTATCGACGCAGCCTGCCGCCGGCCCACCCGGCCAAGCGAGAGCCTGGCCGGCCGCGGCGGCAGTTTCACAGCTGGCAGCCGGAGACCCTGCAGCCCTGGCGGCGGCTGCGCCGCTCCCCCAGAAGAGGGCGGCTGCTGCTGCCCCGCCTGCTGCTGCCCCGCCTGGTCGCCGCTGGGCTCCTCGCCGCTCACCCACGAGACGACGGCGTGCACCTGCCCCCGAGATGGCGCCGAGATGTCGCCGAGATGCAGCCGAAGTGTCGCCAAGATGTCCGAGATGTCACCGAGGTGTAGCCGAAGTGTCGCCGAGATGTCACCGAGATGCAGCCGAAGTGTCGCCGAGATGTCGCCGAGATGCAGCCGAAGTGTCGCCGAGGTGTCGCCGAGGTGCAGCCGAAGTGTCGCCGAGGTGTCGCCGAGGTGCCGCTGATCGCCGAGAGGCATAGCCGAGAGAGACGCGTGTGAGCCCACACCTGCCCCCGAGGCTGGGATCGCTTGTAGAGCACGGTGCCCGTCAGCGCCGCCGCGTATTGCGTGCGGAGGGGCGAGAGGTCGAGAGTCGCCTGAGTACAGTCGACCGATGTAGTTGTCATTCAGTCTAATTGTGGGTATCGCGTGCGGAGCGGCGAGAGGTCCAGAGTCGCCCAAGCTAGGCAAAGCTAAGGCGAGGTGAGCGTCTCCACACACACACAACGAGGTGGTGGGGCGAGGGCGAGGGCAAAGCGTCGCCTTGCCGAGCGTGTCTAGGAAGTGTCTAGGAAGTGTCTGGGAAGTGTCTAGGGAGTGTCTAGGAAGTGTCTAGGAAGTGTCTAGGAAGTGTCTAGGAAGTGTCTAGGAAGTGTCTAGGAAGAGTCTAGGAAGTGTCTAGGAGGTGTCCAGGAAGTGTCTAGGAGGTGTCCAGGAAGTGTCGCCTTGCCGAGCGAGTCGTCTCTGTCGAGTCGTGACGCGTCCTTGTCGTAGAGGGAGATGGCGAGCGGCTCGGCCAGCAGCTGCGCCACCTGAGATATGGGGAGATATGGGGAGATGGCGAGCGGCTCGGCCAGCAGCTGCGCCACCTGAGCCCACGCATTGCAAACTAGCAGCCACTGCTGATGGCCAGCGGCTGCACCATCTCTCCGCCGAAGAAGAAAGTCTCGTCCCACATCTCTCCATACCACATCTCCGCAGCTCCGCACATCTCCGCACATCTCCGCATATCTCCCCACATCTCCCCATATCTCCCCATGTATCTCCACACATCTCCCCACATCTCCGCATCTCTCCCCACACCTCCCCAGTATATCTCCACATGAGACGGTCTCGTCCCACATCTCCCCACATCTCCCCACATCTCCCCACATCTCCCCATGCATCTCCCCACATCTCCACACCTCCCCGCCGAAGGAGAAGGTCTCGTCCCAGACCGGGTCGCGCGTCCTGCAAGGCCAGAGGTCAGAGACGGAACTCAGACACAGACGCCTCGGGAAGGCCTCTCCCTCCCAAATCCAGCGTCGTCTCCTCGAGCAGATCGACGAGCGGACAGCACCGCGGCTGCCGAGCCGCACCTAGGAGGGAGGAGCAGCAGCCAGGCGCTGAAGAAGGGCAGTCGGAGTGAGTCCAGTACACCGCAGCCAGCGACTGCTGACGGAGCCGCGCCTCTGCGTAAGGGTCGGCGATCTCTCGGAGATCTCTCGGCGATCTCTCGGCGATCTCTCGGCGATCTCTCGGCGACATCTCGGCGATCTCTCGGCGATCTCTCGGCGATCTCTCGGCGATCTCTCGCGCCTCTGCGTAAGGGTCGGAGAGACCGTCGGCGTCCGCGCCGCGCAACTCCTGCAGCCGAGAAGAGCCGAGCTGCAGCCGAGGTGTAGCCGAGATGTAGCCGAGATGTCGCCGAGAAGAGCCGAGATGTCGCCGAGATGTCGCCGAGATGTCGCCGAGAGGCAGCCGAGATGTCGCCGAGATGCAGCCGAGATGTCGGCGAGATGTCGAGCCGAGATATTTCGCCGAGATGTGCCGCTCCTGCGCCGAGAAGAGCCGAGATGTCGCCGAGATGTCGCCGAGATGTCGCCGAGATGTCGGCGAGATGTCGCTGAGAAGAGCCGAGATGCAGCCGAGATGTCGCCGAGATGCAGCTGAGAAGAGCTGAGAAGAGCCGAGATGTCGCCGAGATGCAGCCGAGATGTCGCCGAGATATCGCCGAGATATCGCCGAGATGCAGCTGAGAAGAGCCGAGATGCCGCCGAGATGTCGCCGAGATGCAGCTGAGAAGAGCTGAGAAGAGCCGAGATGTCGCCGAGATGCAGCCGAGATGTCGAGCCGAGATGTCGCCGAGATGTGCCGCTCCTGCGCCGAGAAGAGCCGCACCGACACCACGCCTCGCGACGAGAGCGAGGAGGGCGGCACCGGGACCGGGAGGGGCCGCGCCGCCGCCAGCGCCGCCTCCCTCGCCTCGGCCCACTCGGCGGCTGCGGAGCGCCAGCGGATGCGTAGCTTGACGGAGCCTGGCAGAGAGAGAGGGGCGGGGGGGATCTTGGGGAGATAGGGGGAGATATGGGGGGATATGGGGAGAGGTAAGGGAGATATGGGACGCGCCTTGCAGCGAGATTGCAGCGAGATTGGGGCGGTGAAGCT
>NW_005199975.1:134744-136171 GCF_000372725.1 Emiliania huxleyi CCMP1516
GGCGGGAAAAACTGGGGAAAACAGGGAAAAAAGGGGGGGATAAGGGACGCCCTTCAAAAGAAAGGGGGGAGGTGAAACAAACCTCTTCCCGCTCGAGGAGTTGGTCAGGGGGCACAAGAGCCATCCCGAGGCCAGTCGTCTCGGGGAGCCCCGTGGTTGATGAATGAATGAGTAGTAGTGAGTGCCAAGAGGCAGTCGTCGCGGGAGACCTTGGTGGAGGGGGGGAGATGGGGGGAGATGGGGGGAGATTGCGGGAGATGGGGGGAGATTGCGGGAGATGGGGGGAGATGGGGGGAGATTGCGGGAGATTGTGGGCGGGAGGCCTTGTCGCGATCGAAGAGGGAGACGACGAGCCCGTCCTGCGGCGCGAGATATGGGGAGATATGGTGAGATATGGTGAGATATGGGGAGGTGTGGGGAGGTGTGGGGAGGTGTGGGGAGATATGGGGAGATATGGTGAGGTGTGGGGAGGTGTGGGGAGGTGTGGGTAGATGTGGGTAGATGTGGGGAGGTGTGGGGAGGTGTGGGGAGGTGAGGGGAGATGTGGTGAGATGAGGCGAGATGTGGTGAGATGAGGCGAGATGTGGCGAGATTGTGGGGAGATTGCGGCGAGATTGTGGCGAGATTGTGTGGAGATTGTGTCGAGATTGTGGCGAGATTGCGGCCTGCAGCAGGTCGAAGAGGACCCCGTTCCACGAGAAAGTCTCGTCCCACTCCGGCGCGAGGCTCTTCTTGACAACAGATGACCTGAGAGATGGGGAGATATGGGGAGATATGGGGAGATATGGGCGAGGCTCTTCTTGACGACAGCTGACCTGAGAGATGGGGAGATATGGGGAGAGATGGGCGAGATATGGGCGAGGCTCTTCTTGACGACAGCTAGATATGGGGAGATATGAGGAGATCTGGGGAGATATGGGGAGATATGGGCGAGGCTGTTCTTGACGACAGCTAGATATGGGGAGATATGAGGAGATCTGGGGAGATCTGGGGAGATATGGGCGAGATATGGGGAGATCTGGGGAGATATGGGCGAGGCTCTTCTTGACGACAGCTGACCGACGCTTGCTCGCCGCGAGGTCGAGGACCTGGAGGGTACTCATGGTTGTGATACTATCTCCCCACATCTCCCCATCTCTCGTGCCGCGAGGTCGAGGACCTGGAGGGTACTCACGGTTGTGATACTATCTCCCCATATCTCACCATATCTCCCCATCTCTCGTGCCGCGAGGTCGAGGACCTGGAGGGTACTCACGGTTGTGATACTATCTCCCCATATCTCCCCATCTCTCGTGCCGCGAGGTCGAGGACCTGGAGGGTACTCACGGTTGTGATACTATCTCCCCCTATCTCCCCATCTCTCGTGCCGCGAGGTCGAGGACCTGGAGGGTACTCACGGTTGTGATACTATCTCCCCATATCTCACC
>NW_005199975.1:136271-139552 GCF_000372725.1 Emiliania huxleyi CCMP1516
GTTGCGTTGTGATACTATCTCCCCATATCTCACCATATCTCCCCCTATCTCCCGGTATCTCGCACCGCGTACGGGTCCGAGGTGCCGCCCCGGTCTTGTAATCCGATCTCCCCATATCTCCCCATCTCTCCCCATATCTCGCACCGCGTACGGGTCCGAGGTGCCGCCCCGGTCTTGTAATACGATCTCCCCATATCTCCCCATCTCTCCCCATATCTCGCACCGCGTACGGGTCCGAGGTGCCGCCCCGGTCTTGTAATCCGATCTCCCCATATCTCCCCATCTCTCCCCATATCTCGCACCGCGTACGGGTCCGAGGTGCCGCCCCGGTCTTGTAATACGATCTCCCCATCTCTCCCCACATCTCCCCATATCTCGCACCGCGTACGGGTCCGAGGTGCCGCCCCGGTCTTGTAATACGATCTCCCCATATCTCCCCACATCTCCCCCTATCTCGCACCGCGTACGGGTCCGAGGTGCCGCCCCGGTCTTGTAATACGATCTCCCCATATCTCCCCACATCTCCCCATATCTCGCACCGCGTACGGGTCCGAGGTGCCGCCCCGGTCTTGTAATACGATCTCCCCATATCTCCCCATCTCTCCCCATATCTCGCACCGCGTACGGGTCCGAGGTGCCGCCCCGGTCTTGTAATACGATCTCCCCATATCTCCCCCTATCTCCCCATATCTCGCACCGCGTACGGGTCCGAGGTGCCGCCTCGGTCTTGTAATACGATCTCCCCATATCTCCCCACATCTCCCCATATCTCGCACCGCGTACGGGTCCGAGGTGCCGCCTCGGTCTTGTAATACGATCTCCCCATCTCTCCCCATCTCTCCCCATATCTCGCACCGCGTACGGGTCCGAGGTGCCGCCCCGGTCTTGTAATACGGTCTCCCCATATCTCCCCACATCTCCCCACATCTCCCCATATCTCGCACCGCGTACGGGTCCGAGGTGCCGCCCCGGTCTTGTAATACGATCTCCCCATATCTCCCCACATCTCCCCATATCTCGCACCGCGTACGGGTCCGAGGTGCCGCCCCGGTCTTGTAATACGATCTCCCCATCTCTCCCCATCTCTCCCCATATCTCGCACCGCGTACGGGTCCGAGGTGCCGCCCCGGTCTTGTAATACGATCTCCCCATATCTCCCCATCTCTCCCCATATCTCGCACCGCGTACGGGTCCGAGGTGCCGCCCCGGTCTTGTAATACGATCTCCCCATATCTCCCCACATCTCCCCATATCTCGCACCGCGTACGGGTCCGAGGTGCCGCCCCGGTCTTGTAATACGATCTCCCCACATCTCCCCATATCTCCCCATATCTCGCACCGCGTACGGGTCCGAGGTGCCGCCCCGGTCTTGTAATACGATCTCCCCATATCTCCCCATCTCTCCCCACATCTCCCCATATCTCGCACCGCGTACGGGTCCGAGGTGCCGCCCCGGTCTTGTAATACGATCTCCCCATATCTCCCCACCTCTCCCCATATCTCGCGCCGCGTACGGGTCCGAGGTGCCGCCCCGGTCTTGTAATACGATCTCCCCATATCTCCCCACATCTCCCCATATCTCGCACCGCGTACGGGTCCGAGGTGCCGCCCCGGTCTTGTAATACGATCTCCCCATATCTCCCCACATCTCCCCATATCTCGCACCGCATACGGGTCCGATGTGCCGCCCCGGTCCGCCGCCTTGAGCCCCTCCGCGGACAGCAGCGTCACGGTGACGTGGCCCCGCTCCTGTCAGGAGTGAGTACGATCTGTCGGGCACTCAACATTAGGTGAGCAGAGAGCAGGTAGCCGCGCTCCTCGCGCTCCCTCGCCGTCGCGAGAGCGAGCGCGCGTGCGCGCGGGTGGAAGGAGAGGGAGGCGAGGCAAGGGAGGGCGGCGGAGGCGGCGGTGAGCGCCGCGTCCGCGAGCGCCGTCGCCTTGCCCGGTAGCGGCACGCCAAGGCAGCAGGGGGAGGAGGAGGAGGAGGAGGAGGAGAGAGACAGCAGTCGGGCGGAGCGCGCTCGCTCGCGGTACCCCCGCCACTTGGCTTGCATGGCGACGGCTGCGGCCGTCTCCGCCTCTTGCAAGCTCCTCGCGCCAGCCTTGCCCACCCGAGACTCGAGCCCTCGCGTCGAGGGAGATATGGGGGAGATATGGGGGAGATATGGGGGAGACTCGAGCCCTCGCGTCGAAGGAGAGGCTGCGGACGGCAGCGATGGCACCTACCCACTCTCCTCTCCGTGGTCATGTGCGTGGCTGTGCCTTGGTTGCGCCGAGAGGGCGGCGCGGAAGGCACCTATCAGCATCATCCTCCTCTCCGTGGTCATGTGCGTGGTTGTGCCTTGGTTGCGCCGAGAGGGCGGCGCGGAAGGCACCTATCAGCATCATCCTCCTCTCCTTGGTCATGTGCGTGGCTGTGCCTTGGTTGCGTCGAGAGGGCGGCGCGGAAGGCACCTATCAGCATCATCCTCCTCTCCTTGGTCATGTGCGTGGCTGTGCCTTGGTTGCGTCGAGAGGGCGGCGCGGAAGGCACCTATCAGCATCCTCCTCCTCTCCTTGGTCATGTGCGTGGCTGTGCCTTGGTTGCGCCGAGAGGGCGGCGCGGAAGGCACCTATCAGCATCCTCCTCCTCTCCTTGGTCATGTGCGTGGCTGTGCCTTGGTTGCGCCGAGAGGGCGGCGCGGAAGGCACCGGCGACGCAAGACACGCCGAGTCGCGCACGGCTTGCAGCAGCCGCTGCCCCCCTCCCTCGAGGTCTCGAGGCGTCGCGAGGTCTCGAGGCGTCGCGAGGTCTCGAGGCGGGCTCGGCAGGCCGGGGCTCTTGCGTGGCGTCGGGGAGGCCCGGACGCGCCCCTCGCCCCCCACCCCCATCCCCCCCCCCTCCTCCTCCTCCCCCAGACGGTCGTACGCGCGCCCCTCCCCCCCTCCAAGCAGCCCTCCCCCGCCCCTCCTCTTCCGAACCGCCCCCCCCGCGGTACTACCCGCGGGCACTGCGCGCCGCTTCGCAGCCGCGAGCGAGTCCAGAGCTGCCCGCCTCGCCGCCCCCGCCTGAGGATCAGTTAGGCAGTAAGGAAGTGTCTAGGAAGTGTCTATAGGAAGTGTCCGCCTCCCTCGACGCGGCGACCTTCCTCTCGGCTAGTCTCGGCTAATCTCGGCTTATCTCGGCTAATCTCGACGCCTCCCTCGACGCGGCGACCTTCCTCTCGCGCTTGCGCGCCGCCTGCAGCTTGCCAGTGTGCGAGATTAGCCGAGATGCAGCCGAGATGCACCTAGACCTACTG
>NW_005199975.1:140511-155570 GCF_000372725.1 Emiliania huxleyi CCMP1516
TCCTGCGCCTTTGCCCGCGCGCGGTCGTCCAGCTTCTTCTTCCTCTTCATCAGCGCCGAGGTCAGCTTCTGCACGAGGGCGCCTGCACACCACACACAGCCTGCCTCGGTGAGGCTGCACAACACAGCCAGTCTTGGCGCTGGTCCTCAAGGCTGCACGAGTCAGGCTCCGCACCGCGAGGGAACCGCTCTGGTCGTGGGCGGTGGGCGATCTCTCGGCGATCTCTCGGCGATCTCTCGGCGATCTCTCGGCGATCTCTCGGCGATATCTCGGCGATCTCTCGGCGATTTCTCGGCGATCTCTCGGCGATCTCTCGGCGATCTCTCGGCGATCTCTCGGCGATCTCTCGGCGATCTCTCGGCGATCTCTCGGCTACATCTCGCCGCTCTGGTCGTAGGCGGTGGGGAGGGCGCGGACCAGCCCTCTGCCCAAGAGGGGGAGGCGGAAGATGAGGAAGGGGAAGGAGAGCAAGCCGTAGGCCTGAGGAAGCACGCGTAATGATGAGTTGTCCAAGAGGGGGGAGGGGAAGGAGAGCAAGCCACCTTCATGTAGTAGAGCGTCGTCCTCGGCTCCTCTCGGCTCATCTCGGCTCATCTCGGCTCCTCTCGGCTCCTCTCGGCTCCTCTCGGCTCCTCTCGGCTCATCTCGGCTCATCTCGGCTCATCTCGGCTCATCTCTAACTAGCGCGCGCCATCTTCATGTAGTAGAGCGTCGTCCTCGGCTCCTCTCGGCTTATCTCGATTAATCTCGGCTAACTAGCGCGCGCCATCTTCATGTAGTAGAGCGTCGTCCAGAACATCCAATGCGAGGGCGAGAGCTGCCTGCTCGCAGGGGGAGATATGGGGAGATATGGGGAGATATGGGGAGATATGGGGAGATATGGGAGAGCTGCCTGCTCGCAGGGGGAGATATGGGGAGATATGGGGAGATATGGGGAGATATGGGGAGATATGGGAGAGCTGCCTGCTCGCAGGGGGAGATATGGGGAGATATGGGGAGATATGGGGAGATATGGGAGAGCTGCCTGCTCGCAGGGGGAGATATGGGGAGATATGGGGAGATATGGGGAGATATGGGAGAGCTGCCTGCTCGCAGGGGGAGATATGGGGAGATATGGGGAGATATGGGGAGATATGGGGAGATATGGGGGAGCTGCCTGCTCGCAGGGGGAGATATGGGGAGATATGGGGAGATATGGGGAGATATGGGAGAGCTACCTGCTCGCAGGGGGAGATATGGGGAGATATGGGGATATATGGGGAGATATGGGGATATATGGGAGAGCTGCCTGCTCGCAGGGGGAGATATGGGGAGATATGGGGAGATATGGGAGAGCTGCCTGCTCGCAGGGGGAGATATGGGGAGATATGGGGATATATGGGGAGATATGGGAGAGCTGCCTGCTCGCAGGGGGAGATATGGGGAGATATGGGAGAGCTGCCTGCTCGCAGGGGGAGATATGGGGAGATATGGGGAGATATGGGAGAGCTGCCTGCTCGCAGGGGGAGATATGGGGAGATATGGGGAGATATGCGAGAGCTGCCTGCTCGCAGGGGGAGATATGGGGAGATATGGGGAGATATGGGAGAGCTGCCTGCTCGCAGGGGGAGATATGGGGAGATATGGGGAGATATGGGGAGATATGGGAGAGCTGCCTGCTCGCAGGGGGAGATATGGGGAGATATGGGGAGATATGGGGAGATATGGGAGAGCTGCCTGCTCGCAGGGGGAGATATGGGGAGATATGGGGAGATATGGGGAGATATGGGGAGATATGGGAGAGCTGCCTGCTCGCAGGGGGAGATATGGGGAGATATGGGGAGATATGGGAGAGCTGCCTGCTCCCAGGGGGAGATATGGGGAGATATGGGGAGATATGGGGAGATATGGGAGAGCTGCCTGCTCGCAGGGGGAGATATGGGGAGATATGGGGAGATATGGGGAGATATGGGGAGATATGGGAGAGCTGCCTGCTCGCAGGGGGAGATATGGGGAGATATGGGGAGATATGGGAGAGCTGCCTGCTCGCAGGGGGAGATATGGGGAGATATGGGGAGATATGGGGAGATATGGGGAGATATGGGAGAGCTGCCTGCTCGCAGGGGGAGATATGGGGAGATATGGGGAGATATGGGAGAGCTGCCTGCTCGCAGGGGGAGATATGGGGAGATATGGGGAGATATGGGAGAGCTGCCTGCTCGCAGGGGGAGATATGGGGAGATATGGGGAGATATGGGAGAGCTGCCTGCTCGCAGGGGGAGATATGGGGAGATATGGGGAGATATGGGAGAGCTGCCTGCTCGCAGGGGGAGGAGCTCTCATGACTGGGTAGGCCGTTCCTTCCTCACTTCAGTGAGGCAGCGATATCCCGATCATCCGGCCCCCGCTAGAGCTTCACGGCTCCCCGGCCCTGGTGTGAGGCTGATTACCGCACTCCAACTGCTCCAAGGGAGTGCTCCAAGGGAGACAGTGCTCCAAGGGAGTGCTCCAAGGGCGCGTCCAGTGCGAGGCGGGGCGAGCGGGCTGCTGCACCCTGAGAGGAGGAGCCGCCCGAAGCCGAGGGCCAAGATGACGGCCACGCAGTAGGCATCGTACCGCATGAAGGCAGGCAGGTACCCCCCCGTCCTCACCTGTGAATGACTCATGACTCATGACTGAGGACTGAGCACCGCATGAAGGCCGGGGCAGGTACCCCCCCCCCCCCCCCCTCCTCACCTCTGCCTCTTGTGTCTTGCGCGCCGCCTCTGTCGCGGCTAGGATCTCGTCGTCGTCGAAAAGCCGGTCGGCAAACTCGAGCGCCTGTGATCACATCTCCCGTATCTCCCCCGTATCTCCCCCTGTGAGCATGCAAGGGGCGCTGTTTGTCGTCGCGGCTGTGAGAGGAGCGTCCCCAGCCGTGGGGGGGGGGGGTACAGGTGTATGGCTGCTGACTCGCCGGGGGAGATGTGGGGAGATGTGGGGAGATGTGGGGAGATGTGGGGAGATGTGGGGAGATGTGGGGAGATGTGGGGAGATGTGGGGAGATGCCTGGCTGCTGACTCGCTGCACCTCCTTGCTCAGCGTCGCCGGCGACTCGAGGCCCTCTTTCCTGCTCATCCAATTCACAGCGCCTCAGCCGCCGTCCCTTGACCGACGCGCATTCCGACTCCCGACGAACTCTCTCGCCAGAGAGAGTCGAGCCCGCGGAGAGAGTCGAGCGCGGTCTAGGAAGTGTCTAGGAAGTGTCTAGGAAGAGTCTAGGAAGTGTCTAGGAAGTGTCTAGGAAGTGTCTAGGAAGTGTCGCCAGAGAGAGTCGAGCCCGCGGAGAGAGTCGAGCCCGCCCGAGACAGAATTCGCCACCGCCGTCGAGCCCACGGAGACCTGCCGCGAGACACACCCCACCACATCCTGCGCTGATCCGAGGCTGGGTGAGTGGTCTCGCCTCGGCGACAGCAGCGGCGGAGGCAGGAGCCGCAGAGGCAGGGCAGAGGCAGGAGCCGCCGCCGATCCCTTGCTTTGGTTCCAGTTGATCAGCCTCGACCTCGCCTTTGGCAGATAGCCCGCCGCGCGCTTCTTCTTCTCCTCCAGCATCTTCTTCCTATAGACACTTCCGAGACACTCCCTAGACACTTCCTAGACGCGTCTTCTTGTGCGGCAGCATCTTCTTCCGGTCGACGTCCCCGTCGAGGCTCCCGTCCGCCATGTCGAGCCGCACCTACGGCCATATCGCCCCCATATCTCCCCCATATCTCCCCACATCTCCCGTCCGCCATGTCGAGCCGCACCTACGGCCATATCTCCCCCATATCTCCCATATCTCCCCACATCTCCCGTCCGCCATGTCGGGCCGCACCTACGGCCATATCGCCCCCATATCTCCCATATCGCCCCCATATCTACGGCCAATCTCCCCCACATCTCCCCCGTATCTCCCCCACATCTCGTGCCGCACTTGCTCGAGGGCCCTATCTCCCCCATATCTCCCCCACATCTCCCCCATATCTCGTGCCGCACTTGCTCCAGGGCCCGGATCTCCCCCCCATCTCCCCCATATCTCGTGCCGCACTTGCTCCAGGGCCCGGATCTCCCCCCCATCTCCCCCATATCTCGTGCCGCACTTGCTCGAGGGCCCGGATCTCGCCCAGCCCGCCGTACGCCTGCCAGTGAGAGTGTGGGCAGTTGATCAATTAGAGGGAGTGGGCCCGGACCTCACCCAGCCCGCCCGCGTACGCCTGGGGGCATGAAGCAGCTGCTGCTACTTCCGCACTCCTTCCCGCGAGCAGGTGTCTCTTGGAAGTGTTCTAGGGAGTGTGGGAAGTGCCACACCTTCCCGCTGGCGAGTGAGTGGGAGAGGTGTTCTAGGAGTGTTCTAGGGAGTGTGGGAAGTGCCACACCTTCCCGCTGGCGAGTGAGGTGAAGAGGAGAGGTGTTCTAGGAGTGTCTAGGGAGTGTGGGAAGTGCCACACCTTCCCGCTGGCGAGTAGGTGCGCGGCGGTGAAGAGGAGAGCGCAGCGCAGCAGCTCGAGCGAGTAGATGTACGCCGAGTACCTTGTCACCAGACAGCAAATACTGGGTCTTTGACAATTAGCCATTTCCCATTCGAGCGAGTAGATGTATCAGCGAGTAGATGTATAAGAGTGCCTTATAGAGTAGATGTAGAGTCCCCGCCCGGCGTGGCGAGCGAGCAGGTGTCTCTAGGAAGTGCCCAGGAGGTGCCTAGGAGGTGTCTAGGAAGAGCTCGGAAGTGTCTCGGAAGTGTCCCGGAAGTGTCTCGGAGGTGTCTAGGAGGTGTCTGGAAGTGTCTAGGAGGTGTCTAACCCGCCCATCGTGACGAGCGAACAGCGAGCGATGTCGAACTGGTCTCCGCCCGTCGGGTCGATGGCGCCTAAGTCAATGAGCAACCAGCCGTCGACAAACTTCTTCTGCGATGATGAGGAGAGGCGGTCGGGCGAGGGCGTAGTAGCGGGACTTGGCGACTTGACAAACAATCACTGAATACGGAAGGGAGGTGGACCGCTCGCCTTGGTTGAGGCAGTAGTAGAACTTGAGCGCGCCCTTGACGGCGAGCGAGAGCGCGGTGATGAACTGGAAGCCCTTGAAGGAGAGGATGAACTGCACCAGCTGGTACTCGTCCTACAAAGACGAAACACGGCTCGAAACGAAATCCAGCAAGACGAACCCCCCCGCGGCGGTACTCGAGTCGTCCTTGCGGTCGATGTTAGCAGACAGGTGTCTAGGAAGTGTCTAGGAAGTGTCTAAGAAGTGTCTAGGAAGTGTCCTTGCGGTCGATGTTAGCAAACAGGTACGCGAAGATGAGCACGTTGACTCCGAAGAATGGGAGGAGCTTGATGGCGAGGATCGACGCGTTGACCTAGGAAGTGTCCAGGAAGTGTCTAGGAAGTGTCGTAGGAAGTGCACTTGATGGCGAGGATCGACGCGGCTGACCGGATCCTGCGTCACCTTCCAGATGGTCGCGTCCGCCGGCTGAGTCGCGTATAGCACCTACAGCCCCATGCAGTCGGCATAGGAATGGTTAGCACCAGTCGAGACGCACTCCCTCGCCCCTCCGCCACGGCTGAGTCGCGGCGTGTGCAGCGCCCACCTTTGCGCGCACCCAGGCAGGGATGTTGTCCAGCTGCAGGGGGGGCGCCTTTGCCCACTGGCTCAGCCGGAGCTCGCGGTGCTTCTTGTCGGTCCGGCCGTACGATGCCATGATGCCGCTCTTGAGCTCCTCGCCGACCTCCTCCCACATCCGGGTCATCACTCCGTCGACAAAGCCAGCGACACGCGGGGGCATGTAGGCCGCCTTTGCGCTCTCCTTGGCGACGCCTCCCGCGGTAGCGATGATGCGGCTGACCTGCCGGTCGAGGATCTCGTCGTGCGTCTGGTCAAACTTGGTCACCGCCCTCGCCCTGACGCTCTGCAGGCCGCGTACCGGAGCACCGAGCGTCCGGCTCAGGAACGCGCGCGGCGAGGCGGCGCGGACGCTGGAGCCGACTGAGCTGGCGCCGACCGACGCCGCATCGGGCTCGGTGTCCGAGCCGTACGACGCGCCGGCCCGCGGCGACGGGCAGGAGCCTGCTCGCTGCCTCGCCATATCAAGGTGCCGGCGGGGGCGTGGCGTGCGCGGCGCTGCGCGCCGATCTGCGAGCGCCTCTGCGGTAAGGTACGCTGGACGCTGGGACGCTGCGCCTCCTTTGAACTACTGTGAATAGACGCTGTTCACTTCTCGACACTCCGACAGGGGGTAACGTGTTAGGCTAGAGCAGGCTGCTCCTGCTCCACCTCTAGCAATCTCGCCGGCCGCAAGGCCGGAAAACTGTGTGGGGGGTCATGTGAGGTATCTATGGTGCCCGTGACTGGGCTTCTGTCATTGTGTGACAGTGGCACCTAGTGGCACACTCACCCGTCCCCGAGGTGTGAACCTTCTAGGCCCGCGGGTAGTCTCCCCCCATCCCCAGCGCCTCCAGGCAACTCAATCTCTCACAGACCAGCGCACAGCGCCATAGGACGTATTTTCTTCTCAATAACAAGGTCTGTGAACGTCACGTGTGTCGTGTGATCAGTCCGCACATTGTTTGGAACGTTCCGCACATTGAAGGGGACAGAAATAGACGTCTTCTTACTAACATGAAGTTCATCAGCCGAAATGCTCGCCACCGATACTGCCAAGCACACACGCCCCATCCCGGCCGCCTCAGGTGCCGCACTCCACTAGCTGTGGGACTACTGTGGAACTGTGTGGGTAGGCCACGGGGGGCGTCCAGGAGGGTGGCTCTGCACCTGGAAGATGTGGGCTGGAAGCAGAGGTCCTCACAAGTGCAGAGGTCCTCACCTCGCCGGAGGACCTCAGAGGCCTATGGCAGAGGTCCTCACAAACGCCCCATCCAAGCGCTATACAGGCTATAGTGGCGCCACGACTGGCTGTGGGACTACTGTGGGACTGTGGCGGTAGGCCACGGTTGGCGTCCAGGAGGGTGCGTGGAAGATGTGAGATCGAGCCGGAAGATTAAAGGTCCTCACACGTGCAGAGGTCCTCACAGAGGTCCTCACGCAGATGTTGACCATCGTGGGGCCGGCCCCTGAGCTGTGGGCTGACACCGAGCTAGGATAGAGACCGGAGGCAGAGCGCATCCGATGGCAGGATCATCCGATGCATGAAGTTGGGGCTTCTTCTCTTGCGTGGGCATCGGATTGACAACGTCACGATCAGTGATCGCGGGTGTTTACATAGGAAGGTGTAATACTAGAATGAAGGGTTGATTGATTGATGGGAAGGCGAAACACAGTCCGACCAACGACTGGGACACCAACGCGGTATGGGTGGACGCAGGACGGGCGATGACGGTCACACAGGAGCGACACATAGAACCACAAGACAAGACACTCAGCCAAACTGACTGCCACACATCCTGAGCGAACTTCCCTAGTCACCCGCGGCCGGACTCCATCCGGCACGCGTCGCTGGGCGCTCAGAGCCGCGTCCCCTGCTCGCCACCCCGACGCCCAAGGCGCCCGAGCGAACGACAGGCGGCACGCGAAGACTGATTGCAATCCCGCCGACCGCCAGGCCGCGGGATGATGCGTGCATTTGGTTGAAAAATTCATTGTGAAATGCGAAAGAAAAATTCTTCCTGTTGAGGCACGTGGAGACGCGAGGGTTGCCCCCCCTTGCCCCACCACCTCGTGTGTGTGGAGAAGTTTACCTTACCTTACCTTACCTATAACTTTTACTTTGCGGAATGATCTCCGCCTGGCTGGGCTGACTAGGCAACCGGTGCGCGGTGGCTGAGGCTGGGCAACCGGTGCGCGGTGGCTGAGGCTGGGCAACCGGTGCGCGGTGGCTGAGGCTAGAATCCGGCCCCACGTATGGCGTTTGACGGCGCCGAGCGCTGTTGCTTCAACGACACCCTCCACGTCTACACCGGCGACTGGACGGGTCAGGCACTCATAAAGCTGCAGAAGAACTCGGCGGGCGAGTGGAGCGGCGCTCTGGCGGCCCAACTGAGGGCAATCGCCGCTCACACGCTCATGCGTCTCGAGTGGCTGGAGCAGGAGGACTGCCAAAACAACCTCGTCCCGCCGTGGGGAGGGACGGCGGAGCTAGTCTACTACTGCGTCCGACTCGACAACTCGACCGTCCCCCTCGCGCGCTTCTTGAACCACTGGAGGATGAGTCACTGGAAGCTCCCACCAGAGCAGCGGGGCCATTGGACCACCACCTCGTTCATCGAGTCGGACTTCGCCGCCCTTCTGCCCGTCTACTACGACAGCAGCGACTATGGCATCTTCCAATTCCTTGCGCCCTTCTCCCGCGACCTGTGGATCGCACTCGGCGTAGCCTTTTTGGTGGTGGGGACTGTCATGCCGCTCACACTGCGCGATCCGAGAACATACGAGACTCGCGTTCATGGCGGATTCTTCTTTGCGTCGCCGTCCCAGCGCGGCCTGCTCCTCTACCACTCCGTCTCGGAGCTGCTAGGCAATACCGAGCTGGAGTGGACGACAAACATCTCCTCCCGCGTGCTCAAGGCGTCGCTCCTCCTCTTGCGCAGCGATTGGACGGCGTCGCTCCACTCATCTCTACCTGCGAATAGGTTGGGTGGCTCTTCTTCATCTTTGTCACCGCGGCCTCCTACACCGCCAACCTCGCTGCCTTCTTCACCGCGTCGGGGCGAACCGTCCAGGGCCCGAAGACAATGCCGGAGCTGCGATCTGAGGTGGCGTGTCAGCCGAAGTTCACCAACCACGCGCGCGATCAGGCGGCGTTAGACAAGCGATTCTCGGTCAACGTCACCATGCGCGGCGTGATCGCTGCCTTCATGCCCATCGACTTTGACGGGAAGCCGCCTGGATCAGAGGAGAGGCAAGCCATATACAGCGTGCCGGTCGCGGATAGAGTCTCGATCTGTGCCGACAAGGTGCGGGAGGGCCATGCGTCCCTCATACTGTGGGAGCGCACCGAGCTGGCGTCTTGGTTGTACGACCACCGACATCCGGAGCGGTGCCGCGACTGGGAGTTCTCCCCTGGCGTGCAGATGGCCAAGAGCAACCCCGCTCAGACCTTTCTCGCCGTAAACAAGTCGGTCGGCTGGCCCCTCTTCTCCGCCGTGCAGCACTGCCTCGCCTGGCTCCGGCAAAGCTCGCCGGTCGAGGTGACGGAGGCCATCGCAGAGCGCGAGCTGAAGCGCGGCGCATCGTGCCCGACTCCAACGACACAGGTATTACCTACCATCAACTTCAAGGACCAAGAGGGGCTGTTCGTCGTCTTTGGGAGCTGCGTCGGGATCGCCGTCCTCATCAGCCTTTCTGAGGCGTACGTGCTGCAGCGCAAGAAACGGGCGTCGGCGAATGAGGCGAGAGCGGCCACCAAAATCCAGCGGATCGTGCGGGGCAAGGCCGGGAGGACGTTCTCGAACGACATCAAGACGGGGCCAGTGGCGCGTGGGCGTGCAGATCTCAAGAGCCGCGGCGTCATGACAGACACGGAGTTGCTGCGCGAGCTGCTGAACGATTTTGGTTCGTTTGAGAGCGGACTTGCGCGCGTCGAGAATCTAGTGGAGAGCCTCGCGGCACCGAGTCTCGCGAGCACGTCGGGCTGGAGCAGCGGCGCGGCAGCTCATCCAACGTCCAAGGGCACGGAGGTCAGGAGCGAGACGACGCGCTTCCGGATGCACGGCTCATCACGTCCTGGTGCGAGACAAATGCCGCGCCTTGCGCTGCGTCGCGGTAGCCATGGCGCCTATGAGGCCTAGGCCAGGCCTAGTGATAGACAATAGAGCAGCTGTAGCCGTGGAGGGGGGCAAGGTGAGGTAAGGTAAGGTAAACTTCTCCACACACACAAGGTGGTGGGGCAAGGGGGGGCGTGTCCCTCGCAACTGTACTCGTCGAGGGGGGCAACCTGGGCGCTGGCACCCGCGCTCCGCGGCGCTGGCCGCTGGAGGGTGCGCTGCCGCTTGGGGCCCGCCGGCCGCGGGGCTGTAAAAAACAATGCTCAATGGAGGGGACCGGCTCTAGAGTCATTCCGACCACAAACAACGTGTTGAGCGTGCATGTGAGATTACAAATGGGTAGAGGAGCGCTGCGGGTGTACTCACTGGTGGGACCTCAAGGAGAACAAACTCGTCTGACCCTCTCGAGACAAAACCGACCTCTACCGACCTACGCCGACGCGCCACACCCTCTTTGCCCCCGCGGCCGAAGAACTTCATCCTCCGCTGGCGGCGGTGCCGCTGGCGACGGGCTCCCAACGGTGCTTTGCCGCGCTGAAGTGCGCGTCCGCCGCCGTGCAGGCGAAGTTGCACGGCAGCAGCCGCGACTCGGGCGTCCAGCCGCAGCAGGAGTTCGAGTACGGGCCGAGCGGGCCTAGAAACAGAAAGACAAATGTGAAAAGAAATCCACGAGGCGCAACTGCTCGAGTACGGGCCGAGCGGGCCTGCGGGGACGGCGGGCGCCTCCTCGCGCACAAAGAGCAAGTTGCGGTCCTTGCCCCGCCAAGGCGTCGCGGCGCGGTAGCCGTGCCTGTTCACAGCCACGCGCCGTGGGACGCCGTTCACAGCCACGGCGGCGCGGCGCGGTGGCCGTGCGCCGCAAGGCAGCCTCGCGCCAGCACGCCTCGACGTGCGGCTGCTTGAGCTCGGCGTAGAGGAAGCGCGGCGGCGAGCGCGAAAAGAGGCGCTGTCCGCCTTTGAGCACGTCGCACTCGGCGCCTGGACAAGCGAAGGAGGGGCTCGTGAGTCG
The DNA here is from genome assembly GCF_000372725.1 of Emiliania huxleyi CCMP1516. NCBI lineage: Eukaryota > Haptophyta > Isochrysidales > Noelaerhabdaceae > Emiliania > Emiliania huxleyi. The sequence goes on from NW_005199975.1 coordinate 151,231, forward strand.
GGAAGGGCCAGCTACCGCCCTTGAGCAGGCCGCGCTCTCGCGTCTCCCTCCACGTCCATCTTCACGACCGCGAACCGCGGGTCCCCCCACCCCTCGAGCAGCGAGTCCTGTTCACAGCCCGCACCTCTCTGTGAAGAGGCGCCGTTCACAGAGCAACCACCCCACCCCTCGAGCAGCGACGCCAGAGTCGTGAGCGTCGCAGGCTCGCACGCCAACCCGCCGGCTCGTGCCGCCTCGCACCCCTCCGCTCGCCCGCACCGCAGCACTCCATTCCCAGCGTTGTCGCCCGCCGAACCGCTCACCTGTTCACAGCAGCGCTGTGAATGGGCGCGGCTGCACGCCGCTGTGCACAGCCCCGGCCCAACTCGCTCTACCACGCACGGCCCTGCTGCGTCTGGCCCGCCTAGAAGGTTCCAAGAAGGTTCCTACAGGGTTCCTTCCCGTCGGCCCTGCTGCGTCTGGCCCGCCTAGAAGGTTCCAAGAAGGTTCCTAGAAGGTTCCTCCCCCTCGGCCCTGCTGCGTCTGGCCCGCCTAGAAGGTTCCAAGAAGGTTCCTAGGAAGGTTCCTCCCCCTCGGCCCTGCTGCGTCTGGCCCGCCTAGAAGGTTCCAAGAAGGTTCCTAGGAAGGTTCCTCCCCCTCGGCCCTGCTGCGTCTGGCCCGCCTAGAAGGTTCCAAGAAGGTTCCTACAGGGTTCCTTCCCGTCGGCCCTGCTGCGTCTGGCCCGCCCACTGCGGTGGCGGCCAGCGTCACCTGTTCACAGCTCGGCGCTGCGAAGGGACGCCGTTCACGGGCCGGCCCGCGGCGGTGCCGGCCAGCCGTCGCCGATCCGTTCCAGGCAGGGTTGAGGCAGAGAGTGGTGCGGTAGGCGCGCTGATTCGTAGGGAAGGCCTGCGTGCCATGACAGGGTTGGCTCGAGATGGCCTGGCGCGGGGGTGGCTAGCTTGCGAGGGGTCCGCCTCGACGGCATAGACACGGCGTCCGCCCTGCGCAAAGGGCCAGCCACAGGAGTCATGGTCCAGTGAACACGGAAGGAGAATAATGGTAGTTGGTGCTTGTGTGTGTGTGTGTGTATGTGTGTGTGTGTGTGTGTGTGTGTGTGTGTGTAGCGCCATGGTGATGACGGCACCTGCGCAAAGAGCCACGAGAACCAGCCGAGGTTCGAGCCCACGTCGAGAAGGGCCCCGCTGGCAGGCAGCGCGTACCTTCCGACACAACGGCACACTGAGGAGGAGGAGAGAGAAGCAGCGGCAGCAGCAGCAGCAGCAGAGGAGGGCGCCTCCCGAAGATTTGCTCCGGCGAGCGTACGTCCCAGTGGCCCAGCTTGGTCACGGACCACGAGACGATGTCGGGCCGCGACAGGACCACCATCCGGAAGCATCCGGCCGCGGCGGATGCCACGGTCAGGCGGAGGCCGGAGCAGGTAGCGCACGCGAGAGCTGGGCACTCTGCGGCGGCGGCGGACGACTCTCGCGCGTCGGGCTCCCAGATGGAGTGCTTCCCGTACTGGCGGCCCACGGGGCACTCGTAGCCGGGGTGCGTAATGGGGTCACGACGCTGCCGCTGCGACCAGCTCTGGCGGCCCGACATCTTGGGCTGAATCAGAAGGGCCGCTGAGCCTTGACAGTCACGCGTAAAAGAAATCAGTTACCCTTCAATGGACTCGGGAGCACCGGACGCGGCACAATAATGAACGAATGCGAAGCAGAAAAAAGAAAATGCGCGTAACAGCAATCAGAGGAGCCGGGGGAGCGTGATGGCTGCCTCACACTTGCCTGCCGATACGCCTCAGCCTCCGGCGCCGCCGCCTCCTCGCTCGGCTGACTCTGCGTTTGCAGAGTGGACCACTGCGGCACGCGTTTGCTGCCTCCTCATGCGGCAGCGGTTGTGGCGCTCTGCCCGCTGGCTCCGTTACGCGGCGAAACCAATCGGCGCGCTCGTCTGCGTCTACTGCGTCTTAATGCTCCTTGCATACGGCGTGCTCGGCTACGCTGATGAGCGAATCTGGATGCTGTTTGTCGGCCCCGCCTCGCTTTCCTTGCTAATCATCTCCTACCTTCTCTTCTGCCACGTTTGCCCCTGTCTCCTGGCCCACGGGTTGCAGGACCCTCGAGCGGACACCCGAGCCGCTCTGTCTGTGCCGGCACGGCCTCCTGTCGGTCGGGGGACGTACACGGCTAGGACGGACGGAGCTGCGGTTTGCAAGCCGCCGAGTCGGCGCTGGCTGACTGCAGAGGTGGTCGACGCGTCTCTCGACCGAGCGAGCGACCGAGGCCTGTGGCTGGTCACGATGCCACAGAGCATCGTCTGCGTGGTGACCGGCCCATCCTTGACCCCGCCCCCGGCAGACGTTGCGTCACAGGTTGTGTAGCGGGCGCGGTCGACGCTGGTCTCCCATCGTACGCGTGCTTGCTTGCAGCCAGATCTGAGGTTTTCTTTTAATTTTCAATCCTAGCTCGGCAAAAAGTGATCAAAAAACCCTGAGACCTGACCAAATGGGGGCGGGCCCGGCGGGTGTGCGCGGACAACGCGAAGAGGTCCTCACGCACCGGAGGTCCTCATGCGGAGCGGAGGTCCTCACCCTGACAGAGAGGTCCTCACAGCTAAGGAGTAAGGTAGCTTGTTCTTCGAAGTAAGCAGCGACTCATCCGCTGACGCACCTGTTCCACGCGCGCTCCGAGTGAAGACCGAGCTTGAGCAAGCAGTCGTCAGAGGTGCGCGACGCAACGCAAGCAATGGGCTCACAGGAGCAGTCGAGGTGCGGGTTGGGTTGGGGAAACATCTGTCAAATGCAGGTGTATTTGTGAGGCCAACGAGGTGTTGTGCTTGATGAAGATTCCGTTGTGTCGTTTTCTAGATTGTTGATGTTGTAAAATTCTACATTGATTGAGTAGCAGCGAATTCATCCTCTGACCCTGTTCCTAGCATAGGTGCGGACTGGCGCGTGCTGGCACTAAAACACAGGCAAACCACCGGAGCCGCCTAACTAAGCGACTGTGTGAGTACTGTGTGTACTCACTATCTAAGTAAGTAAGCGACTCAATCAAGTGTAAGAACGGCAGATTGAAGCAGGAGATGTTGTCGGACCGCCTGCCCCCCCCACGCGGCAGTTGGAAGAAAAAAGTCTTTTGGAACTGTTGCGAGGCTCGGGTTTTGTTTCGAAGGCTCGGACCTCTTTTCCTCTTGCGGCTTGCCGACCCGCTCCTCTCGGCCGCAGAGCAGGCACCATCCTTTGCCCAGTCGAAGAGAAGAAGCGAGCAATCGTCGTCAACGCGAAGAGGTCCTCACGCACCGGAGGTCCTCAAAGACTTGCCCTTTCGGGGAGGGGCCTCAGGAAAGGCGAGTCCAGCTCAACCCTACGTCTTCCCCTCCTCCCTCGAGGCAGCGAGTAGGCAGCGAGAGGAGGTCTCGAGCGCCCGGTTTGATTTTCTTTTCCTGGAAATTCTTTTCTTGGAAGGTCGCTTGTGCTCACACAATAAGCACACGCACACGCACACGCACGCACGCACGCACGCACGCACGCACGCACGCACGCGCGCGCGCGCACACACACACACACACACACACACACACACACACACACACGCACACACACGCACACACACGCACACACACCGCACACACACCGCACACACCGCACACACATCACCGCACACGCCGCATCGCACCGCATCGCACCCCGCGCGCCCCGCCTATAGGTCGAGAGGAGATGAGCGGATAGAACAGCCTTCCCGAGAAGGAGGAGATAAAGGAGCCACCCCTGAAGTCAGTCACAAGCACGTATCTCGTATGGCTATAGGAGGCAAAACGAGATCTGCGTCAGGCCGCTTCACTATACGCTGCCCGCAGGCTGCCCGGCTTCCCCATTCCTGGACAAAGCAGATACCAGACCTCGGTTTCCCATAGGGTTTCTGCTGCGGTTTCCCACGATATTCCCATGGCCCGGATGTTTTCTGTGGGATGGGCACCCGAAATTCTTTTTCCCCGATTCGACGGACCAGATCTAGCTCCTCTCGGCCGCAGAGGCACCATCCTTTGCCCAGTCGAGGAGAAGAAGCGAGCAATCGTCGTCAACGCGAAGAGGTCCTCACGCACCGGAGGTCCTCATGCGGAGCGCGGAGGTCCTCACTCACCCCGACAGAGAGGTCCTCACAGCTAAGGTGGCTTGTTCTTCGAAGTAAGCAGCGACTCATCCGCTGACGCACCTGTTCCACGCGCGCGCTCCGAGTGAAGACCGAGCTTGAGCAAGCAGCAGTCAGAGGGGCGCGACGCAACGCAAGCAATGGGCTCACGGGAGCAGTCGAGGTGCGGGTCGGGTTGGGGAAACATTTTTAAGGATACGT
>NW_005199974.1:0-2302 GCF_000372725.1 Emiliania huxleyi CCMP1516
GCCTGACCGGCGACGACGGCAACGAGCCGTCTGCTGCGACCCGGCAGACGAGGAGCACGACGACCCGAACGCTCACTTCGCCGGTGAGGGCGAGTGGACCACGAGGGTTCGCGTCCCAGACCGGGCCGCCCTCTTCTGCCTGTCGTACCGCCAACCAGGTCAAAGTACTCCGCCCTCGTCTTGGCGTCCCACTCCTTCCACGTCGCCGTGATCTCGCCGTGCTCCTTCTTGAGCCTGTCATGCGCCGCCCGCAGCTCGTCGAAATCGGAGCCCGGCGCCTTGCTCACGTCAAGGTCGCGGAAAGGAGCATGCAGCTGGCGCATGGGCCCAGCGACGAGCGCGCCCACGTGCCAATCCACGCCGGCTCGCGAATGTCCACGGCGCTGGTGAGGCCCATGCCGCCCATCTTGACGGGTAGGCGCGCCTGTCTGCGCGCCCGCTGCCAGCGCTTGCCGGCGGCGCCGACCCGCGCCCCGCCGACGAGCTTGTACAGCGCTGTGTACAGAGATGGGGGAGGTACTCGGGCGGCATCGTGGTGAGACCCTGGGCAGTCAGAGAGGCTGGCAGTAAGTGGCGGGCTGAGAATTCGTCGTAAGAATTTTGTTTGAGTGTGAACACGAGATGTTCCCCATGTTCCCCACATTCCCCTTCACTGACAACCACACAAGGTCCAACCCTCGCCTTTCCCGTTCCGCTCGCGCTGGCCCCGCCGTATCGACGCACATATGGCCGCGGCGAGCTGCACGCCCGAGCGGCGCGACGCCTCTTGCTCGCGCAACCCGCCGCTCCCTCTCCGCTCCCACCATGCGATGCGCTTCGCTTGGCTCACGAGCGTAATCTGCTACGCCCCTCTCGGCCTCACAATGCCTGCCACCTCCCGTTCGCAGGTGAGGCTGCTGCCATCGAGGAGCCGCGAGACGCGGCCGCTGCCGCGTTCCCCACCCTTACACCGAGCGAACCCGCCCGATTGCCCCCACTCTTTTCCGGCGAGAGAGCGACGCAACCCGCTCGCTTGCCAATCGCTGCCCGGCTCCAGTCCGAGCGCCGAGGACACGAGAGAGTGTGCCGGTCGTCGCGACGCTAACGCCGCGTGCTGCCCGTAGGTGCGGCAACGACCTGGCTCGACCCCCCTCGTCTCTCTCTCTCTCTCTCTCTCTCTCTCTCTCTCTCTCTCTCTCTCTCTCTTTCTCTCTCTCTCTCTCTCTCTCTCTCTCTCTCTCTCTTTCCCCCCCCCCCCCCCCCACCCCCCCCACCCCACCCACCCACGCACCACAGTTTTCTACTCGACAACACATGGGCTGCGGTTCAACAAAATTTGCGGGACACATCCAGATCAACACCATTCACGGCGACTCCATGGACGGCATGTCCTCGTGCCCGGGTACGCCGCTGGGCTACGTCGCTGAGGGCAAGACGTTGACGATGCAGTACAACCCAGCGACATTTACGCTGACGAATGCTGTCGAGCAGAAGGGCATCACGGCGGAGGACTGGGCTACGATCTGCGAGTCGCTCCGCAAAGGCAAGGGCATGACGGGCATCGGTGGCGGGTTTTCGAAGGCCATCAAAGCGGCGAACGACGACTACTTCCTCGCGAAGGGCCTGGAGGCAGTCTATGCCGAGTACGGGAAGGGCCAGAAGTGCATGATCGTCTACGCAAAGGGCGCGGTGCCCTCCTAGGCTGTGTGCCGCTGCCGGTGTGCCCATGAGTTGCGCGGTCTCGGCAAAGGTACTAGTGAGTACGGCTCTAGTGTGCAGCGAGCTGGTTCGTCGGTAGGCAGAGCCGTCTTATTCAAAGATCGATTTTCAACATGTGCCTCGGCAGCGACGCCGCAGCGCGGGCGCGGAGGCAGCGAGCTGTGATTGCGGGCGCGACCGTGGCGGTGGCAGGGGCTATGCGGGCGCACCCGGGCGACGTAGCTGTCCAGCGGCATGGACAGAATTTGCGCGATCTTCTTGCCTGAAGGGATCCGGGCCGCGCGCGGACCAAAAGAGCAGCACGACATGAACAAGACGAAGAACGCAGTAGTCGACGTCCTTGTGGACTTGTGGGCAATACCAAACAACTCTAACACTCACACGTCATTTGGGCCTGGAGCCGTTGTTTTGTTGCACAGCTATGGTGTCCCGCACACCGAGGGAGTCCAGCGAGCTACCGCGTGAGTCCGGCGCCCCCCGTTCAACTCTTGCTGTCGCCCTCGCTGTGTGTTTATCGAGCTTCCGCATGAAGTGACGCGCCTCTTCCTTATTTCCAGCGCAGCTGCCGCTCAGTATGTGCGCCAACGACGCCTGTGGTGGCTCA
>NW_005199973.1:0-2302 GCF_000372725.1 Emiliania huxleyi CCMP1516
CAGACGGACGGGCAGACGCACCTCTGAGAGTGGAGTGGCGTCGCCGCCCCCGACAGAGGCGCACCGGCGAGTACAGGTTGGTCGTGCGGTAGCGAACGTACGTCTACGTGTACTTCTTGAGGGGGAAGTCGAGGTTGATTGAGGCGAGGTCGTTGAGACTTTAGAGAGTGTTGAATGTATCGAGCTGCAGCTGGAGAGGGTGGTTCGGGATGTGTAGCCGTAGAGCCCATGTCTTATTGCTCCCGAGTGCCTGTGTGGTGTGTGCCCCCGGAACACAAGCGCGCCGACCGCCGTCTCAGTGGTGTCGCTCCGGCGCCGGCGCGATCAACCGCGAGAGCTGTACCCTGTACGCGGCTCTCACGCTCAGGGAAGCCTGATGAGGTGCTGGTTTCTTTGCCCAGCTAGGGCCTATAGGGCTGCGCAGGCCGAGCGTTTTTGATCTCTGGGTCAGTGGGGGGCCGAGCCGCCTCGGGGTGGCGGGCGGGCGGGCGTTGTGAAAAACAGAAAACAGAAAACGGAGGGGGGCCAGGGCCCCCACACTACGATTAGACACACGCACCTGGCTCCGGCGACAAGGGGCGAGAATCGCAGCATGCAGTTCAGCGGCGAGAGGGGGGGGGGGGGGGAGCCGAGGGGGCGACGTCCCGACACGGCAGGGCTTGGAGCTGACCCCAGGAGAGAGAGAACAGCGATGGCGCCCCCATATGACCGTAGACAGAAATGACGAGCTGACAGCGATGCAGCGGCAGCGAAGGCGGCGAGGAGAGCCCGCTGCAGTGCTCCGGCGGGCGGCAGCAGAGACTGAGGGAGGGTGTAGAGGATGTAGAGTGTAGAGCGCTGTAGAGCTGTAGAGATGTAGAGCGCTCTGGAGCGCTGTAGAGCTGAGCGCGTTTGCTATTCGAAATACCTGCGTTTCCTGTACAGGAAGCGACAGCCTCCAGACACACACCTCATACACACATATGGAGCCCCTCTCTCGCCCCCCTGGCGGCGGCAGTGGCCATGGCGACGCTGACGGCGGTGGCACTCGTGGGACGTGGCGGTGACACTCGTGGCCGCGGCGGCGCCTGGGCAGCAGAGAGCTGTCGCTGCAGTGCTGGCGGCAGCTGGCGGCGGCGGCTGGATGCGGCGGCTGGCGGCGGCATTGCTGGCGGCGGCCACGCGGGGGAGGCGTTGCTGTGGCGGCGATGCAGCGCTGTCCTCGCGGCTGACGTGCGCCCGGGATAGCAAGCACTGGCAGTCTGCCGGCGCGGCCGGCGCATTCGAATGCGCCCGCCGCGCCGGCAGACTGTTGGATGGCCACAGTCGCGAAAGTGGGTGAAGTCCGTGCGGCGCCGTGGCAGCGGTGGCCAGGCGGCCCCTCTCGGTGCGCCACCGCGACCGCGTTGCGCTCTCGCGCCTCGCCATGCTGCAGGCTGGACGAGGGACATTTGTCGCGACTTTCAATAGGGAAAACGCAACGCATCTTGAATATGCCTGCAGGGCATCTTTAACCACCCAGACTGCTTTCAGACGCTTACGCCAATTTCGCTCAACCTGCGCGTGACCCCCAGAACTCGCGGACCCGAGGAGTCTCGAGCTTCAGCTGGCGAATCATGCCGCTCTCGGCACAGAAGCAGCGCGAGCGCCGCGCCGCGCAGCGCGCTGCCGAGGCTCAGGACGCGGCTCGCGGGCAGCGCAACCGCCCGGCGCCGAGCCGGTGCTAGGCCGCCTCCGCTGCGCCTGCTTCCTTGCGCGCCGCTGGACGTCGGCCGAGAAGACCGCTTCCCTCTGGGGACCCGACTCCGCGAAGATCGCGCGCGCGTCGTGAGTGGCGGCGCGCGCGCGATCTCCGTTCCCGGGCACGCCGGTCGCAGTGGCATGGGCTCCCAGGCTCAAAAGCGCTCCCGCCAACAGCGAGCGAGCGCCGCCGCTGCTCCTCCTCCCGCCGCCGCTCACCGAGACTCGGTGCCGCCGTTCTCGCCGCCGCCGCCGCCGCCGCCGCCGCCGCCGCCGCCGCCGCCGCCGCCTCGCGCCTCGCCTCCGTCACCGCCGCCCTCCATCTCGCAGCGGCGCGTCCCTCTCTGATATGGCGCGGGCGCCTCGCTCACCGGCGCCTCGCCGCCGCCCCCCCCCCTTCTCGCGCCGCTCCGCTCGTGGCCGCCGCCTCCCCTGTCAATCCCGCCGCCTCCCCTGTCATCCCGCCGCCCGCACCACCGCCGCCACCGCCTCGCGCCTCGCCGCCGCCGCCACCGACCGCCCTCCCGCCTGCGCCGCTGAGCGCGGTGCAGGGGGCGAGCCCCCGCTGCGCAGCCTCACCGCA
>NW_005199972.1:0-2302 GCF_000372725.1 Emiliania huxleyi CCMP1516
CCCTTTTAAAAAAAAACAGCGGGGGGGGGGAAGGAAAAAAAAAATACTCAAAAAACCCCTTTTGGAGGGGAAGGGCCCGTAGAACCAAAAAAAGGCGAGGGGGGGGGGAGCGGCCCCCCACAGACAGCGAGCAGACAGAGCCTGCTGTGTCATTTCGAGACATTCACCAAGAACGCTAGCTACATGGGAGGGCTTCGTGCAGGAGGGAGAGAAAAACATCCAACAAAAAAAAGGTGTCGGGGGAAACCGCCGGAGAATGCATTAAATTGAAACACACACACACACACACACACACACACACACACACACACACACACACACACACACACACACACACACACACACACACACACACACACACACACACACACACACACACACACACACACACACACACACACACACACACACACACACACACACACACACACACACACACACACACACACACACACACGCACACACACACACCGCTCACCCACGCGCACTGGGCCTTGCACTTTGAATGCCGTGGGGCTCCTGTCGTCAGACGTGGAGACGCGAGGGTTGCCCCCCCTTGCCCCACCACCTCGTGTGTGTGGAGAAGTTTACCTTACCTTACCTTACCTTAGCCGCGCAACCCGCTCAAGCCGGGGGCGCCCGCGCCCGTGCAGGCGGCCAGCCCGCCCCCGCCGACGGCCCCCACGGCGCGCAACCTCAGAGTCCTCACTCAGCTCACGCGCGGTTCGGGGCACACCTCGCGCACACCCCGCACAGGGTATGCTCGGAGCCTCCGAGGGTTCCAAACGTGAGTGAAATTTCACCCTTTCTCACTTGGAGCTTTCACGTGTGTGAATTCATCAGGTGAACTTCACACTGACCCGTTTGAGCAGGCGCACATCGCTTCCGGGGGGGGCGCACTTCTCTGCACGCCCCACCCCACCCCTAGCATTTGGTGAAGCCTCTGGGGGGGTCGGGACCCCCCCCCTGGCCGGCATCCACGGGAAGAGCTGCCCCGTCTCGGTGCGCGAAGTCCACTCGCGCTACTACAACTGCACGCCGGGCACGACCTTTGGCTGCGCCGTCCGCCCGCTCGTAGGCCCGGCCGTGTGGGTCGCGGGCGGCTGCCGCGGCGTCTTCACCTGCGCCCGCCAGGCGGCGGGGGGGCGCGCCGCGCCGCTGCGCTGCGGAGAGAGGGGGGGCGCGGGGGGCAACACCGCGCAGCCCACCTGGTGCGCGTGCAGCAACGCGGCAGCCTCGCCGAGGAGGAACTCCTCGCTCCTCCCAACGGGGCGGCCGAGGGGTGTCGTGTCGTCCTCATGAGAGTTTGAGCAGAAGAAAGAAAAGAGGTGGGCGCAAGGCAGCCAGGGATGGCGGGGGGGAGAACGGCACAGCCACAGGCGACAGGGGCCGCCACCACAACGACGGAGACACGGGGATTTCCAGGAGTGTTGTTGTGGTGTCGTCTCCAATATTTACGTATTGTTTCCCTATTGCCTCTCCCTGTACCCTGACTCTACACCCACTGAAAGAAAGAAAGAAAGAAAGAAAGACGAAGCACAGACAACCCCCAAGGGAGGGATGGGAGGACGGCACGCCTAAGGAGAGGGGTGTGATGCGCTAGCCGTCGCCCACCCTTGGGCGTCCGCCTCTTCCTATCTCTCCTCGCAGTCTCTCGCCGACTCTCGCTGCAACCTTCATGCCACCCCGCGGTCGTCCCACTCTCGTCGTTCTCTCTCTTGTCGCTTCTTCCTCTGTCGCGTCGCTCTCCTCTGCCTCGTCTTGCGACGGTGCCGCCGCCTGCCGCTCCCTTGCGTCACCCGGTCTCTCGCCGACTCCCACCGAGGCCCGGTTTTCTGAAGAAAAGAATTACTCCAAGCGTTGGGGGCGCTCAAGCCAAGGAGACTGAGAGCGGCTTGCACACTCTGTGACCGCGGAGCTTCATGGCGCCGCGGGCCACAAGTCTCGCCTGGGTCGAGGACCTGGCCGAGGAGGTGATCAGCCCTCGGCCGTGCGCTCAGCAGTTTCCCGACCTCGAGACCCGCGTCGCCGAGCACGACCGGCTCGTCGAGGCCGGGAGCGCAGCAAACGCGGCCGCCGACTGGGACGGTGCGCTCACGCTATTTGACCAGGCGTACCCCATGCTCTTCAAGACGTCGACGCTGCTCTCTGCCCTCAGTATGCGGCTCCAGCGCGGCGAGGCCGCCCTCACTGCCGCCTGCTGCCGCCTGCTGCTGGGCGGTGAGGGCGTGCTCCCGCCAGAGGAGCGCGCAGTCACCGAGGCGTCGCTGGCGCAGGCAGAGGAGATGGTGGCGCGGGTGTT
>NW_005199971.1:0-2301 GCF_000372725.1 Emiliania huxleyi CCMP1516
CGCCGGGACTGCCCGCGGCGCTGCCGGCGGCGACGGCGCTCGGGCCGCCGGATGCCGACTCACGCGCGCGCCGCTTCGCCGTGGCCGCCGCCTCCGCCCGCTGCGCTCGCTGCTCATCCGCCTTTTTGCGCTGCTCCTCGAGAAGCCGCTTGCGCTGCGATCCCGAGTAGAGGTACGCCTGGCAGTTGCCATCGTCCGAGTCGTCCGATACGTCGTCGACCGAGATCTTCTTGCGCTCGCGGATCACGCCAGGCAGGTCCTCGTCGTCCATGGAGAAGGCCTGGGCCGGGGGCAGGTGGAAGCGGCAATCCCGCGAATTCTTTTGAGCTAGACTTCGTTGAATTCTTTTCGTGTTTTCCTCTCATCTTGCTTGTCTTTTTTGTCCCCACAATCGCTGACGTGGGATCGCTTGTCATGTGAGAGAGTGCGTTCTTGGGCCCGCGCTTTGTCTTTTTTCGGCCCGGCCGTATCTCTTAAGTGCCGGCCAGAAGATCCGCCCTGGGATCTTCGGCGCAGGGCGCCGTCACCGGCCCCATGAGCCGCCTGCGAGGCCATTCAGTGCTCATGTGGCACGGCCTGAGCAGGCCTAGCAATGCCTCGGGCCGACCGGCGCCCAGAATTGTTGGTGCTGGCCAGCAACGTGGCCGGCGAGTGCCGTCGTTGCATTGGTGGCGACCACCGCAGAAGCGGTCAGCAGGTGGGAAGGCATCGCTCTCTTTGTAAGGATATTGTCCGTATTCATTGTCTGGTCAATACTTCTGCCTGGATGGCACCTGTGTGCCCAACATGGCGATCCTCGGCCTCCCTCGTGAGTCCACCTCACGCTGATCATTCTCGTCGCTAGCTCAAGCCGAGAAGTGGTCCGCCGACACCAGGAGGAGCGCAACCATCATGGCTGCAGCCTCAGACTGACCGGGTTAGGTCATATCACCGGCGTGGTGGCCCAGAAGTGCGACATTTGCTGCCCGCAGAGCGCTAGCAGCCCACTAGCCGGCACGTCTGTGCGTCGTGCGGGGCTGAACTTCAGGCACGCTGCACGCGGCTTATCGTCGAGAAGAGCTCAACCCCGGCCAGTGAGTGATGGATCTGATCATAATCAATCCCTACTGTGCTGGGGGGCTCACAGATCAGCCGTTCAGAGCTCTGATATTGGTTCCCGGCAGAGATCCTCCAGAGGATCTTCTGCCGTCGGCCAAAAAACCGTGTTCAAACGAGACACAATGACCCAACAATGACCCCCACGGCCAGCCCGGACATGCAGCCGACCCGGCCTGGCCAGCTGGGCCATCGGGGCGGCCGCCATCGGCCGTAGGACCGCGCTGCGGTGCCGAAAGGGGCTGGAAGATCCGCCAGCGCCTCTTCGGCACTTAAGAGATAAATCGCGGGCCTAGTTTAGCGACGGTCCTCGGAAGTCTCACCTCTCTGCTGCGCGTTGCCTTGTGTGTATGTACTCTCTCGCCTTGTACGTACTTATAGCTTACTGGGAGAAAAGAGAGAGGGGGTTGTGTTCTCTAGGCCCCTAAGGGCCCTACGCGCGGCGTGAGAGCTCGGAAGCGAGCTTTGCACGGCGATCGAGGATGGCACGGTTCACCCCCTTCACCGAAGCGATGGAGATGCGTTCCGCGTGGTGTGACACAAAAGAGAGGCGGGAGTGGGGAGGGTACGCGGTGCGGTCAACGCCCGAGCGTTGAGCCTTGCGCGCAAGGCGGTTGATCTTTGCAACTGCTGGCGGCGAGAAGCCGCCGCCGAATGTCTCGTGGAGAAGCAGGTTGAACTTGTTTCGTTTGGTGAAGATCCCATCATGGTAGTGGCCACGCTGCGACTTGACGTAGCCTTGGCCGGTGGTGTGGTCGAACGCCCGTTGACCACGGAACCCGCGTTGCTTGCAGCCCATGTTTGCAAGGCGGGCGCGCTCTTCGGTGTTGCCGAAGGCGAACTTGTCTCCAACGGAGCCGGGGTTGCCTCCGGTGTCGGCGCGGCCGACCCCAACGGGCAAGCCACCCCGGAGGGGGGTCCAAAGTTTGACCTCGCTGATCTCGTCTTTGCCCCCGGGTTGGGGCGGCGCTCTTGTGGGCCGGCTGCGCAGATTCGATCTCCGCATCACTTACTTTTATTACATCGAAACGGCTACGGCAAGGCTGCGGGGGGGGGGGCGGTTCGCTTTGCGGCTCGGGGGTTCGGTATTGCGGCGCCCTATGGAGGCGGGCGTCGGCACCACCATCAGAGTCATACAGCCGAACCACCCTCGCTGCGGCGAGACCGGCCGCATCGTAGTTGACGATAGACTCACCGGCGGCGTGT
>NW_005199970.1:0-2298 GCF_000372725.1 Emiliania huxleyi CCMP1516
ACCCACCATCCTCCCCCTCCCCCCCTCACCCCCACTTTGGCCCAGCCCCCCCTGGCACTTCCACACCACCCATCTCCACACTCCACAACTCACCGCAAGCTCCGGGGGAGCAACAAAGGCATTGAATGCCACCCCTGCGCCTGCGCGCCCAAGAGGCCCCCAGGGGGACCCCCACTCTCCCCCCCCTCCCACCCCCCCTCCTCCCCCCCCCTCCACTCCCCCGCCCATCCCCCTTCACCACTCTCTGCCCCCATCCCCTCTCACACTTCCCCAACCATTAAGCCTCCGAGAGGTCACCAAGGCACCGAGTGCCAGAAGACAACGCCCCCCCGACTCGTGAAACACGTCTCGTTGTCGGTTGTGGTGTGCTTGTGTCTACTAATGACGGTGCTGAGCACCTCCCTTCTTCCGGGAAAGAACACACCCTTCCACCTATCTCACGCCCAGGACGGAGGGCCGCGTGGCCCCTCGCCTCTTCACACGACCCCAATCGCATGAAAATCCTCCCCTACTCACAATGGACCGAATCTCCCCAATTGCGCAGGTGCTGCGCCTCTACGCCCCTGAGGGCCACATCCTCGACAACGCGCTGTGCCTCGCTGCCGTCAAGCTCGCCTTCCCCACCTCGGGCGAAGGCAGCGACGCCTCGCTTCTCCAGCCCGGCCAGTTCGCCTGGGTCGCCACCAACCGCGGCGCGACGGGGGCGATCAGCTTCCGCTGCCAGGGGGCCGCCGCCGCCGCGCACCACGTGGTCGCGCACTACGGTGGCGGCACCCACGGGCGCTTCCAACACCCGGGCCCCGCGCTCCCGGCCCCCGCCCCGTGCGGCTCCAACTCCGCCTTCGGGGTCAAGATCACGGTCGGCGGGGTCTCCAAGGACCCCTAGCAACCAATATGCGGGAGAACGCGGACAAGCGCGATCACCTCCCCGTTGGGGCCTTCCGTGACAAAAGGGCCTCGGACTTCCCAGGCTCCAGCCCCTGGGTCCCGACGCCTCCGGGCAGCTGGGTCGTCCACCTGGGCATCCCAATAGGGAATGACTTCAATGCCTTCGAATTTCTCGGGCCCATATACAAGAGGGCGAAATCCTCACTTGCTAAGGCCAGGGGCACAACTCAGCTAAGCCTCAATGGACGACACAAACTACTTAACGCCAATTACTATGGCACTCTTCGCTATTACATGTGGTCCCTCGCCCCCCCAAAACCACTCCTAAGGGCCATCGAACAAGACGCCAACGTATTCCTCTGGAGGAAAAAACCCGAGCTCAAGACTGATGAACTAGGATCAAAACTCCGCACCGGTAAATTCATTGCCAAACACGCCACCTACCGCGCAGGAAAAAAGGGAGGTGCTGGAATCATGCACTTCCGGGCCTGTCGTGGCAACTTACGCCTCGAGGCGCTGACCACTTATGCAACTGGTATTAGCGGTCGGCCTCGGGAGTCGCAAGCCACTAGCTCAAGAATTGGCGATTAATATTATCTCGCTCCGTCGCTCGGTCGGAAGAAAGACAGGAAAAGCGCCATTCGTTCCTGCTTTTGACCTCGCTTCACATAGGTCCCGCGTGCGCAAATGGGCGTGGACGCGCAGGCGCGGCTCGCTTTGCAACTGTTGCTGAGACTGTTCCCGGGCGGGGTAGTCAAGTCCTTCCATCCATCCAGATGAATAACGCGGGGGAAAGCGGCAAGCGCCCGGCGACGTTTGTCAGTCAGCGACAGTCAGAAGCCAGCGCTGCTGGGTACCAGGAAGGTGGAAGGATGCAGGAAGGCGAATGCGATGACGGCCTCTAGTGTGAGCTCTAGCTAGTGAGCTCATCGTTTTCCTTTTTCACGATGTCTTCGAGTTGTTTGGAGAGAGAGAGTTAGTTTTGTTGTTTGGTATTGACCGAGTAAGCTAAGAGTACGTGGACTGCTGACAGGGATGGGAGTGAACACAAAAAAGCAGAGGCCTCCTACGGGAATGTACGTAAGAGCCACGTACATTGAGAGAGAGAACACAACCCCTGTCCCTTTTCTCCCAGTTGCTAAAAGTAAAATTGAAAAAAACGAAAAAAAAGGAGGGATGGGCGCTGCCATGCCCTGCCTCTCAACCCGCAAGTCCCTCATCCTGCTCCTCTGGCTCGGTGATGTCTGCCTCTACATGGGCCGCACGAACGTCTCTGTTGCGATCGGCGCCATGTTCTCCTCCGACGCGGCCGAGGGGCGCATGCTCGCCGCCTTTTACTGCGGCTATTTTGCCTTCCAGACGCCCGCGGGATGGCTCGCGTCGCGTTTCGGTGGCAGCCGCGTCCTCACG
>NW_005199969.1:0-2298 GCF_000372725.1 Emiliania huxleyi CCMP1516
CCCGGCCCCAGCCCGCCGCGACCGTCGCGCCGGCCGTTGCGGTGGCCGCGGCCGCCACTGCGTCCGCCGGCGCGGCCGCCGCCTTTGATGCGGCTGCGGCAAAGGAGGCGGAGGCGGAGGCGCGGGCAGAGGCGCGGGCAGAGGCGGAGGCGGCGCGGGTGGCAGAGGCGGAGGCGGCGCGGGTGGCGGCGGTCGAGGCGGCGGCCGCGGAGAAGGAGGCCGCCGAGAAGGAGGCCGCCGAGAAGGCGGCGGCCGACGCTGCCGAGTCGGAGGACACAGACGGCCTCGACGGCTGGACCCTGGACGAGTCGACCGGGGTGTGGTCGCCGCCGGCGTGACGCAGGGGCGCGGCGGAGCCGGCACGCGAGATCGCGGGATTGGTGCCTCGGAGGGGGGGGGGGGGGGCATTTTCCAGCAGGCTTATTGTCCCATGGGTGTTTGAGGCTGGCTACGGCCACTTCGCTCCACAGCCGTCCCGCCACCCCTGCCGTGTGCGACCCCGGCCTCACTGTCTGATCGAAATTGTTCGCACACCCACTCGTGCGTGCTCTGACACATGTGCCCGTACGTCCGTCGGTCCACTACGGCTTTATCTCCCTCTTCTCTGTGTCCTCTGCCGCCTCCCTTCGCACCGTGTACATGCATGGCCGAGTTCGCACCGCGTCCCGCACCACTTTCGCGAGGCGTCCTCCGTGTCGTCATTTCCCGTAGAAGTGGTGCTCTCTGACTCTGTGCTACACACCTCGATCAGTTAGTGACACAGTGTACTAGTGTTTCTGTATTTGCAAGAGTCTATTCTGAGCGCATCCTCGATCAGTTAGTGACACAGTGTACTAGTGTTTCTGTATTTGCAAGAGTCTATTCTGAGCGCATGTATGACCAAAGAAATACTTCAAGTCTCACACTCGCCCCGTCTGTACCAAAAATGCTAGGAGAGTCGAGAGAAAGAAAGACCTAGTACGACTAAGAATTACAACAAAACTCCCTCGCACAACACTGGGCACGGGACTGGCGCGCACTGCCACTGGAGAAACAAACAAAAACACGAACGACCTCTCTCCCAGTCCCTCAGGCCTTCTGGCATCCCTTTGCGGTGCGCATTCTCAATCTGTTGCAGCGCGGGTTTGCAGTCGCACAGTACTAAGCACCGTCTCGATTGCGCATCGCTCGCGCTCGCCATTTTGCGGAGGTATGCGAGTTCGCGTACATCTCCGCGTCTATCACCTCCCACGTGCTCGGCAGCTTTCCTCCCCACATGCCCGCCCCAAAGGCTGTCCGTATCTCCCGAGCCCCCCGAGCCCGGTTCGGCGGCTCGCCCCTCCGAGCCGTCCGGGCACTCCATCCCTTGTGAGCCCTCCCGAGCCCTCACGAGCCCACCAGCGCCACCCTCGTGCCTCTCTGCCCTCTGAGCCCTCCGACCCCTCCGAGCTCTCCACCCCTCCCAAGCCCTCACGAGCCCTCCTACGCCTCGCTTTTGGCCAGCCCTCCCAGCCCCCACCCCTCCTGGGCCCTGCCGCCTGACACCTCTACCGGTGGAGGGCTTTAGATCACGGTCCACACTCCCGCCCTCCCGACCCCTCCACACCCCTACAGCGGCACCCCTACCCCTCCCGCCGTTTTAGGGCCTCCTGACCCGCACTCCTATGGCGCCCTTCCCGCAGGCACGTGCGCCAACTGCACCAACCACGGTGTGCTCAAGTATGCGCGCCGCACCATGTGTACCCGCTGCAAATGCCAGAAGCGAGAAGGCGGCCCACGGCGGAGCGCGTGGCGCGCCTCGCCGACGGCAGAGGAGACGACGCGGTCGTGCCGACATACTGCTTCGAGATCAAGGAGGTGATTGGCATGCGCTTCGCCGACCGTGAGCAGCTCGTGGCGGGAAGAAGCGGCGCAATGAGCTGGCCGCGGCGGAGACGTCGCTGTGCTACCTCACCCGCGGCAAGTTTGGAGAGGACCAGAATGACGACGGCTTCATTGATACGCGCTGGGTCGAGCTCGAGGAGCTGTACGACAACTGCGGCAAGCAGAACCTACCTGGCACTCAAGGCGTACCGCACGGCAGAGAAAAAGGCGGCGGACGAAGCCATTGTCGGCTTTGAAGAGGATGGCGAATAGGAAGCGGCATAATCGTGTGGTGAGTGCTTTGAGTGGGTGGCTGTCCCGTATTGCAATATAAGCTGTTCGCTACTGAGGGAGGACTGATGAGCCGCGTCCGCACTGTCCCCTGTGCCTGTGTCTGCTGCTAGTGCCGAGAGAGGCTCCGTGTCTCAGCGCCTCCGGCGGGCCCAGTGGCCGGTG
>NW_005199968.1:0-2343 GCF_000372725.1 Emiliania huxleyi CCMP1516
CCGCAAAATGGTGTTCCTGAAGGTTGTGTTAGTCGGGCTGGCCAGTCCCCGGGGCCTGACGGTCCAATGTTTCCCTCAAGACTACTTCCCCCCTACCCCACCCTTCCACTTTAGATGTGTCGGACCATAGCTGCCTGAGCAGGCCACCACCACTGCCACCACCCGACATGCTCCTCGCAGCCAAATTCGCGTTGCCAGTGATGATAGTCGCTATCGCGGTGCCGCCTGCACTGGTGAGCCTCCTCGCCTGGTCCACGCACCCCGGGCCCGAACAAGAGCGGTGGCCCGGCCGGCCGCAGTTGAACAAGGTCTCGGGCGTGCCGGCAACGCCATTCATCACGTCCGATCGAATCGACCAGCTGCAGAACGGCACGTTCAAGCCCTCTAGCAAGGACATCTGGGTCGCCACGTACCCCAAGACCGGCACCACCTGGACCCAGACCATCGTCAACCACATCAACGGCTTCCCGCCGCTGGAGCGCGGCCAGTACCCCTTCACGTACTGCCCCTGGCCAGAGGTCAGCCTCGGGCTGCCGCCGCTCCGGTACTCCATCGAAGAGATCAACGACTTCAAGCGCTGGGAAGGGCCGGTTGGCGGTTGGCGGTGCTTGAAGTCGCACTGGCACTACGCGGACCACATGGCGGACGCGGGCAAGCGCGTCATCTACGTGATGCGGAACGTGCTGGATGTGGCCACCAGCTTCTACCACCATAGTCGCCGCTTCCACTTCGTCTACCTCGACATGGCCGACGTCAGCTTCGACGCGTTTTTCGAGATGCTCAAGGCGGGAAACGTCGACAACGGCGACTACTTTGACCACGTCGCGTCGTGGTGGGCAGTGAAGGATCGGCCAAACGTCTTGTTTGTCCGCTACGAGGACCTGCTCGCAGACCCGGCCGCCGTGATCAGGCGGATCGCCGCGCATATGGGGGTGGAGCTGACCGACGCTTTCGTGGCCCAGATCGTCGAGCTGAGCTCGTTCAGGCGCATGAAGCAGTTCTATGGTGGCGACGTCGGCGAGATCGTCCTCACCGCGGTCGGGGCGCTCCGGGGACCCTTCTTCCGGAGGGGCGAGCTCGGCACGTACAGAGAGTCCGTCAACGCCGAGCAGCGCGCGTGGGCGATCGAGCAGTACTTGCGGAAGCTCGCGCCGCTCGGGGTCCCGCGGGACTGGGTCATCCCAGCAGCAGCAGTAGGCGAGCCAGGCTGAAGAGCGGTTGAGGGTTGTGACGCCTCATCCGCCGCAGCTTTTTAAGCATGCTTGTGTTCTGCATCATAACCTGAGTGCAATACACAAACTGAAACTCCGAGCGCGGAAGACGCCGACGCCCAGCCGCGAGGGGCGAGGTCTCCCCGGGCCCGCAGGGCGGCGGTGATTGAAAACAGATAACCACCCCAGGGAGGGGAGGGAGGACGGCACGCCGCCAGGTCCGGCGGGCAGCGTTTTTCTTCCACTTCACCAACCGTAATACCGTCCCGTTTTGCTGTTCACAGCTATAGGGACGGCCTCTGCGGCAAAGTCAAATCACCCCCACCACCCTCCCTCCCTCCCTCCCTCCCTCCCTCCCACAGGCAAACCTTCGGCTCCCGCTCAGAGGCTCGCCGCGCCCGTGCGGCGCGCCGAGGCGGCGCCGAGGCCGGCGCCTTGCACCCGGCCCGCGGCCGGCACCGCCTCGCCCCACAACTGACCGCCCTGCGGCCCCTGCGCAGGCGTACCACAGCGTCGCTCAAAAAGCGACGCCGGGTGTGGGCTGCTCCCTTGACCCGTCACCCGCCGCGGCCCGTGCGGCGCGCCGAGGCGGCGCCGAGGCCGGCGCCTTGCACCCGGCCCGCGGCCGGCACCGCCTCGCCCCACAACTGACCGCCCTGCGGCCCCTGCGCAGCGTACCACAGCGTCGCTCAAAAAGCGACGCCGGGTGTGGGCTGCTCCCTTGACCCGTCACCCGCCGCGCCCTCGCCCGGCCGCCTCACCGCCCACGGAGGCTGCTCGCCGCCGCCGCCGCGCGTCCCGCGCCGCCACGCATGCCCCTTGCCCTGACGCGCGCGCTCTGCAGCGGCGCAGAGCGCGCGTCCCTGGCACAGACGGAGCAGCGGCCGCGCCAGCGGTCGCTGCTCCGCCCCTCCGAGGCACGCGCGGTGTGCGCGGTTGCACAGCGCGCGCCTCAGGAGAAGGGGCATGGGTGTCGGCGCGGCACGCGCGGCGGCGGCGGCGAGCAGCCTCCGTGGTCGGTGAGGCGGCCGGGCGAGGGCGCGGCGGGTAGACGGGTCAAGGGAGCAGCCCACTCCTGGGCGTGGCTTTTTTGAGGGACGCTGTCGATAGGCTGCGCAAGGGGCCGCAGGGC
>NW_005199968.1:2530-14121 GCF_000372725.1 Emiliania huxleyi CCMP1516
TGTGACCATATTGCGGCACGTGAGAGTGAGACAGAGCCCCGGCAGCGGCCAGCGCGCGGGGGCGCAGCGGCCAGCGCGCAACAGGCGTTTCAAACAGCAAAGGGGACGGCCTGCGCCCCCCCCCGCCGGGGGGGGGCAGCCTCTAACTATGTCGGACGACGTCCCACGGCCGAGGCGGGCACTTCAGCACTCGGGCTGGCTGCACAAGGAGGGCCACCGCGTCAACACCGCGTTCAAGCGCCGCTGGTTCACACTGACCACGGACAGGCGCCTGTCCTACTACGAGAGCGAGGCTGCTGCCGGACGAAGGCAGAAGCCGAAGGGCGTTGTGCACGTCTGCTCCCTCGCGCACGCCTGCCCTCGGGACATCAGCGGCGCCATCGACGCTCGTCCGCGCGAGCACCACGCGCACGCGGTGCTCCTCGCGCGAGCCTTCACCTTCCAGACGGACGAGGCAAAGGCGTTTGTGGTGTACGCAGAGTCGACGCGCGAAAAGGTGACGTGGCTGCAGGCGCTGCTGAGTGGCCTGGGCGGCAGCAGCCTCGCGCTCCCCGTCGAGCAGCTCGCCACACTGCGCCGCCCCTCCGAGCTCGGCCCGCCGCAGCGCTCGAGCGTCGCGTCCTCCAGCAGCGACGAGGCGGCGCAGCGAAAGAAGGCGCCGCCGGCGGGGTGCGGTGGCTCGGAGGAGGAGGAGGGCGGACGGGAGGCGGCGGCGCGAGGGGCGGCGCCGAGCCGCGCCATCGACGCCGACTCCGAGCGGCTGACCGCGCACGAGTCGCCGCACGAGTCTCAGCTGTCCGAGGCGTTCCTCTGGCTGAAGGTTGACTTGGCGCTGGACCAGGCCGCGCGCGGCGAGGCGGAGGAGGCCTGCGCCACCCTGACGAGCCATATCTCCCCAGATCTCGGCCACATCTCCCCATATCTCGGCCACATCTCGCTCTATCTCAGGCCCGCGCCACCCTGACGAGCGTGCTCGGCGGCTACCACGCGAGGGCTGGCGAGGGGCTGCCCTTCCCGGCGGGCCTTTCTGAGGAGGGGACCATGCACGCCCTCTACAAGCCCGAGTGGCTCGTCGCGCTGCATGAGCTCGGCAAGCTCGAGTGCGCGGAAGGGAGGTACGCCGAC
Organism: Emiliania huxleyi CCMP1516; assembly: GCF_000372725.1. NCBI lineage: Eukaryota > Haptophyta > Isochrysidales > Noelaerhabdaceae > Emiliania > Emiliania huxleyi. The sequence continues at coordinate 3,656 of NW_005199968.1, forward strand.
GCAGCGCCCTCCTTCCAAGGCGCGCGCTCTCTCGGCCATAGCTCGGCCATCTCTCGGCCATAGCTCGGCCATAACTCGGTTATCTCTCGACTATCTCTCGGCTATCTCTCGGCTATCTCTCGGCTATCTCTCGGCTATCGCTCGCTACATCTCGCTACATCTCGGCCATACCTCGCTACATCTCGGCCGTCCTTCCAAGGCGCGCTCCGCATCGCGCCGCCGGAGCGGCGGACGCAGCTGCGGCTGCAGTGCGCGTGGTGTGCGTGGCACATGCGGCTGGACGAGCCGGCGGAGAGCCTGTACGCGAGCGAGCTGCGGCGGGACCCGCTCTGCTGGGCGGCGCTGCTCGACCGCGCGCGATTCCGGCTCGAGCGGGCTGCGTGGGGGCTCGCTCTCTCTGACCTCGAGCTGGTCGTGGCGATGGGGCAGGCGGCGGCGGACGTGCTCAACGACCTCGGCGTCTGCCGCTTCGAGCTGGGCGAGCCGGGGAAGGCGATGGAGGACTTCGAGGCGGCGCTGGAGGCCGACGAGCAGCACGCCCACGCGACGCTCAACCGGGGGAACTGCCACCGGCTTGCGGGCCGGCTGGCGGAGGCGAGGGCAGACTATTCTCGCGCGACCAGCCTCGACCCGCGGCTGGTCGCCGCCTTCAACAACCGCGGCGCCCTGTCGCTGGTGGAGGGGCGGCACGCGGACGCGGTGGCTGACCTCGAGGAGGCGGTGCGGATCGACCCTCACTCCGAGGTGGCGCTGCAGAACTGCGAGCTCGCGGCGGCGGCGAGCGAGCGGACCGGCCTCACCCTCAACGAGCGGGTCGGCGTGACCAGCGTCCTCCGCCCCGACGAGGCGGCACACTCACGCCCCTCACCCACGCGCACCGGGCCTCGGCACTGCCCATTGCCTTGCGCCGCTCCTGCCCTTTAGACGTGGAGTCGCGAGGGCTGCCCGGCTCTTGCCCCAGCCACAAGATGTAGATGTGGATGTAGATGTGTGTGGAGGCGCTCACCGTGCCGCACCGCACCTTAGGCGGCCGACCTACTCGCCGCGAGGGAGGGGAAGGTCGGGGTCGCGCGGAGGGCGTCGCTGTCGGGCCGGCAGCTGGCGAGCAGCGGCTGAGCTGCAGGGCACGGCCCGTGCATGCGCTTCGCATGATGCATACCCACGCGGGAGCCATGGCGGCGGTTGTCCATGACCGGACACTGAGGTACGTACGTACGCCGACACTCGTCTACACGCGTTCATGATTGTCCGCCCCAATTCTGTCTGCAGCATGAACCAGTACGCGTCTGTGTGTCGTGTGTGATCCGGATCTGTGAGGGACTCTGTCGCATCCGGCCATCTTGATCAGCTCGCCCATCACGCCGCACTGTCCGACGAGCGGGAGCGCGAAGAGGAGGAGGAGGTCAAGAACGATCTCCCCCAAGCGACCAGGATGAGCGCGAACACAGCCATCGCTTACGATAAGAGGGTAGGCAGGGTTCAGTCACACGAGCAAGGTCGGGGTGCATTCGCCGAATTTTTTTCTTGCGGCGAGGGCGGTATACCCATACCCATACCGCGTTGGTGTCCAGTCCGAGCCTGACTGAGTTGTTCATCTTTCTACATACATACATACAGGGCGGTCAAGTGCACGGAGCTAAGTGGCTCGCCGTCCTCGCGGGAGTCGCTTAGGCGACTCCCGTGGTGTACCTGTGTTAGTGCCAGTGCGCGCCAGTCCCGTGCCCAGTGTCGTGCGAGGCAGTTTGCTGGTAAAATTCTTTTCTCGAGCTCCGTGTGCCCACTCGAACTGTCTCTGCGCCAGCGGCAATGGTGACTCCGCCACCGCGCCGCGCCGCGCCGCGCCTCCGCGCGCCCCGCCGCCCCCTCGCGCACCTAGGTCCGCGCCGGCAAGGCACCCCATTCTACATCGCTTGGCCATGCACCGGATGTATGTCCTTTCTTTCTCTTCTGCATGTAGATGCAACGCTCTCCCCTCCAGACACCGCTGGCACGACGCCCCGTGCGCGCGACGAAACCGATGCCGTCGCGTCGCACCGACAAGGCGGTTCACGCTCTCTATAGAACACCGATTGCGAGAGAGGGGTCTGATCTAACCACTACGTGTCACGACTACTGAAGCGAACGTTCGTCTACTCACACAGACACTAGCACAGCAACAAACACCTAGCACAGACTGCACAGCTGCGGCGGGACCAAGGGCCGCGTAAGAGCCCAGACGGCGACTACACACGATGCGCCCCTCTCACGCGCACCCTGGCCAATAGACATACCACGCGAAGCCCGAGTCAGGGCAGCGGCAGATCTCGCAGCGGATGGTGACGGCGCGTCCAAACAAAACCATCTTTTCGGGCAGCTGGTCGTAGATGCTGACCTTGTAGCCGTTCTCAATGCAGTGCAGCGGAAACTCGGGCTGTGTGAGGGCTAGGTCACCGACCTCTATATACGACTCGCTCTCCTCATCCGCGAGGCGTAGCACCTTTTCGGTGGTCGATGCGTCCACTGTGCGAGCGGAGCGAAATCACGGTGGTGAGTGGAGAGGTGGGCGGGAAGGGTGGCCAGGTGGTGCAGGCTCGGCGTACCGTCGGCAAGCGCTAGCAGGCTCCTGATCTTCTCCGGCGGCACTCTGGCTGCGTCGATCTTGATCGCCGGGCCGCTGGCGCTGCTCAGTGAGCGCAAAGCGACAAGCGCGAGTGTGCCGAGTACGAAGGCCACGACGAGCCCGGAGACTACGGGACGCGGTTTTGAGGAGGAGCGGCCGCGGCTGAGGGAAGCGTCCTCGGGTGCGATCATCAAGAGCCGGTTGCGTCGGCTTCACGAGAAGCGACTCTCGTGACGAGCCGCCGGAGCGCAAAGAGGGCGCGCGTGACACGATGAAAGTTGCTTGGATTCACTGATTGCGGGGTGCTGTTCTCAGGGGGGCATATCCCTTTTCACACCTTAATCATAAACGGGAAATGTGAGAATTTCTTGCGCGGCTCTATCTAGAGAGAGATGCGCGCGGTGAAAGCACAAACGTGGCTGCTGCTTGGAGAAGAAGTCGCTAAATGGGCGTCTCGCTCCGCATGGCCACAAGCGCGTCGCACGCCGCCGAGTAGACGGCCACCACGTCGCCCGAGAGAGTGAGCACCCGCAACTCGTCGCCTCGTTTCTTTGCCTGTCGCGCGAATCGTGCTGTGCGAGCCTTTTGTTGTAGTAACATTCTTAAATAATAAATAAAAACGGACAGCTCTCTTGTCTCTACTGATTCACGTACTGTGAGACGGGTAAAAAGGAACAGGTCTCCGCCCGTGCGATCTTTGTGCAGGGTTCTTGTTGTCCACAAGAAAGTTCCTTTAGTTAGAACCGTAGTTAGTTACAGTGCGAGGCGTGGCGATAGAAATCGGGGCGTCGGCATCCAGCAGCCGATTTCTGTTTCGGCGAGGGAAATCGGGCGAGCCATGCTGCAGGCGGACGCAGACGTCCACTTGAGGTCTGACAGGGGGCTCACGGCGATGGATATGGCGTACAACCACGGCCACACCGCGTGTGTCGACGCTATGACACAGCATCTGGTGGAGAAGATACCTCTCATTGGCAAGCTGCTCTCCGTATGTACTCGCAACGCGCTGACATCAGGCGTGATGCGCGTGTGGTGGGACCGCGCGCGTGGAAGGACCCGAGGTATGGGACTCCTGATGTATCTCTCCAGACTTGGTGAGTTCAACCTTTTCTCAGAGGCGTCCGTCATTGCTCTAGCATACCTCGGGCCATTCCCCTTTGACGTTCTACCCGACATCGACTACGGTGTGTCGGCAGCATGGCTGCTGGCTCAGTGGATGTATTTCGCTCTCATAATCGCCATCTTACCCGTCAGCGTGGCTCTCCAGCGGCGTGCGCGGCGGCTCCGCCCACAGGCGGGGGCGCGGCGAAGGGCGCAGAGGCGTCGACCAGAAGCGTCGGCGCTGTCATGGGTTTGGTTCAACACGCACCGACGAAGGATGCAGATGCGTGCCGCTTCCGCGCTCGTCGCCGTGGCGAGTAGGCTCGGTTCCCTCTGGCATTGGGCGACTCATCGGCGGCGAGCCGACGCGACGGAGCCGGCGCGTGGCCAGCGGCGGCGGGCTGGGAGGCAGGGGCGGGGCAGGGACACGGGCACCGGGGCACCGACCCAGTCTGGTGGGAAGGGGGCGGTGGTACGAGCGCCTAAATCCGACGACGCCTCGCAGCCAGCAGACAGGGCGGAGGTTGCGAGGGCGGAGGAGGCGGCAGCAGCGGAGGCGGAGGCGAGGGCGGCGGCGGCGGCAGCAGAGGCGGCGGCGAGGGCGGAGGAGGCGGCAGCTCGTGCGGCAGCTCAGGCGGAGGCAGAGGCAGAGGCGGTTGCGTTGCGCGCGGAGATGGCACGCCTTGGCACGACTTGGCACGACTCACTGCCTCCGCCTGTGCCTGTGCCTCTGCCTCCGCCTGTGCCGGCCATCGTTGCGGGTGCGGACCCGGAAACAGCTGATGCTGCTGGAGAAACCGAGATGCTGAGGCAAAACCCCGCGTCGCTGCGTCAGCAGCTGCAGTCGTCCGAGGTGCGGCAGACGTTGCAGTCGGCAGAGGAGGGGGAGGGACCAGCCAGTGACACTGATGGGGAGGGTGAGGAGGGAGAGGAGACCGACTCTGACGGCGCGCCTGCCCCTCTGCCAGCCCCTCTACCACCAGCCGATCAGCCGCCCCTCGGCCCAGTATCTCTGGCGAGCGCCAACTTCGACACTGGCAGACCAGAGGTCCCCGAGTCCACCGTCGGCGGTGAGTCGACGTGCATCATCTGCTTCACTCGGCCGAAATCGCACGTTGCGATCCCGTGCGGCCATCTGTGCGCTTGCGACGTGTGCTCCGCAAGGATGGAGCAGTGTCCCATCTGCCGCGAGCCGGTGATGACGTGGTTCCTCCCCTCACGCATCCGCGAGGCGTAGGGTGGGCGACGGCTAGCACCACACTCCTCTCCTTAAAATCCCTGTGTGGTGGCGGCGTGCCGTCCTCCCATCCCTCCCTTGGTTGTCCGTTTTCTTTCTTTCTTTCTTTTTCTCGGGCGGCCCACAGACATCGAAAACTTTCTTACGTCTTGGGTCCGGTTTTCCCCGGGAAAATTCTTTTTTCGCCCAGAGCACCATGGTGAGCCGGTGTGTGTGCCAGTCCGCGCCAGTCCGCGCCCTTGTCGTGCCAGTGTGCTGTGATGACCCTAGAATTCTTTTTTCGCCCACATACACACATACGAGGTCGGAGGAAGGCATCAGCGCGTGGAGAAGAAAGTGGGCGCCATGTGCAGCGCTCCGCAGCAAGCTCAGCTGCGAGACGCCACTGTGCAGCACCCTGACGCCTCCAAGCGGCCCACGCGCACAGCGGCGCTTCTGAGGCCGCTGGCCATGTTGCTCTCGCTCTCGGCCTCCCTCGCGCTCTCACTGCTGAGGATCGCCGCGGCGGCAGTGCGCCTCGCCGCGAGTGCTGCTCTCGGCCTGCGCGATCCGGCCGACAGCGCGTGCGCGTGCGAGTTTTACGAGGGCGTCGTCCACCACCTGCGGACCAAACCCAAGCGGCACACCCTGACCTATCGCGTGCGGTACTGCCTCCTCGACCTGGACGCGGCGCGCCCGCCTGCCTGCTGCGCCGCGCAGCTCGAGGACCGGCTGACCGCCGCGCAGGCGCGCTCGGAGAGCGGTTACGACGGTAAGGTGCTGCTGCTGCTGCTGCCCGGGAGCGCCGGCTTTGAGGAGAGCTTCGCACCCTCTCCTCGCCCCTTTCCGAGACCTTTCCCTACAGCCCCCCTCCTCGAGACCGTCGCCGACACGCCTCCCCAGCAGAACCCCGCCGCCGTCTTGCACACGTCCGTGACACGCCCATGACGCGCCCGGGACATGCACATGCACATGCACATGCACATGCACATGCACACGCACACCGCCCATGACGCGTCCGGGACGTGTCCCACCAGGAGAACCCCATCGTCGTCTACTACTGCCACGACGCGGCGGGGGCGCTGCGCTGCTGCCTGGCGGAAGTGACAAACACCCCGTGGGGAGACCGAGTGCGGTTCGCGTTTGCTCCGAGCGGCGACGAGCTGCCAAAGGCAATCGCGCGTCTCGCCGCTGCGGGACCCGTCCATGACACGTCCGCGACACGTCCGCGACACGTCCGCGACACCCGTCCCGCAGGCGATGCATGTCTCGCCGCTGCAGGACAGGACACGCGTGGAGCGCTGTCACACCAGGCCTCGAAGGTGAGGTTGAGCTCGGTTGTCTGCAGGACATGGCCAGCGCGTGGACGCTGCACGCCAGCGCCCCCGCAGAGCGGCTCGCCCTCTCCGTCTCGTGCGAGCACCCGGAGCTGGGACGCTTCTTCGACGCGTCGCTCGCCGCGCGCCGCGTGGCGCAGCGCCCCTAGATGCGGACGATCTCCCCAGATCTCCCCAGATCTCCCCAGATCTCCCAAATCTCCCCAGATCTCCTTGACACGCATCCAGCTGTCTCCGGCTGTCTTTGTACCGCATCCAGCGGCAACTGATCCGTAGCCCGTGTGTGTGCTCTCTCACACGAGGCTCGCAGCACACTGCGCGAGACCCGCACTCCCGCCCTCAGCCCCGTCGCCCTCTTGCCCCAGGCGCAGCCCGCCTCGTCCGAGGTCTGGGCCTGGCTCATGCCCCACCGCGTCGCCGCCTGGATCTACTGGCACGCCACACTCCTCCTCTGGGCGGGCGTGCCCTTCCTGCCGCACCCGAAGAGCTCGGACCCAGCCGCATACAAGCGCGACATCCTCGCAAAGGCGGAGGCCTCTGGCAAGACGCTCTGCCCGGCCGTCGGCGCCGCCGCGGTGGGCCAGCCCCGCTTCTCATGGCGCGACGCGGCGCGGTATCCGTGGGACGGCTAGAGAGAAGACACCGAGGCCGCCCGCGCCCCGCGCGCGCGCCTTGGTCTTTTGTGAGATATTGTACCGCTACGGCTACGGCTAATACGGCTTACGTAAAATAATATCGGGCCCAAATATCGCGTCACACCAATCCTCGCTACCCAATCAGCGGAAGAAATAAACTCGCCCTCGGAAGCACAAAGCAGCGCGGCATGGAGCTGTACACATAGAGAAAGACAAAGAGGCGCGCCGCCAGGGGTCGCAATCTCGATCTAATACCGTCGAGCTGTCCTCTGCTCTCATCCAGACTCGCTCACACATGGCGGAGACCACCCGCCGGTGTGTGCCCCTTCCCATCACGCCTCAAACACGAGCCACCGCACCTCCGCCAGCCCGCCCTCGGCGTCCCAGTGCGCCTCGACAGTGTACAGCCGCCTGCCGCCGACTGCCTCGCCCTCGCCGCTGTCGGCCGTCGAGTGCTGCGGAGGCCACCACGCGGCGGCGCTGGAGAAGGGCTGGTTGGCGACGCGCCGCGTGGGCGCCACCACCGCGACTGTCCCGCCAGCGCACAGCAGCACCGCGTCCGCCGCCGACGCCGACCCAACCCTCGTGCTCTGCCACGCGACGCCGGCCAGCGAGCGCTGCTCGAGCGAGGCGCTGACTGCGAAGCCGGAGCCGGGCGCGCGCGTCGGCGCGGCCGCCCGCTCGAGCGCGCGTTCCAGCTCCGCGCCGCAGACCGCCGCAGCCTCGCAGCTCTCGGACCAGCCCTCGGCAGCGGCGGCCGAAGGCCACGGCCCACGAGCGTCCTCGCGGACGAGGGCGAGCTGCTGGAGCGTTCCGTCGGCGGAGTGGACGACGCCGGCGCTCATCCTCAGGTGGTCGCCGTGGTGGAGGAAGAGCTCGGCGGCGCAGGGAGTGCCCGCCGGGCTCCGCCTCATGCACCACGCGCTCGGCCCTCCGGGCAGCAGCAGCGTCGTCATCTCGGGCGAGGCGGGGTGGAGCATCCCGTGCGGCGTGCTGCAGGCTTCCTCGGTGAGGTGCCACGGGCCGCTCTGCGGACCCTCCGCAACCGTGCCGCGCTCGTCGCGGTAGTGGTACACGACCTGCATCGAGCAGCCTTTTCCCGTCGGCTCAAAGGCCCGCTCCGCATCAAAGACGGAGCGCAGCTCGCCGCTCGGGCTCCAGCGACACCAGAGCGCGTGCCATCGACGCGCCAGCTTGAGGTAGACAAAGCGGCGCCAGTGCACCGCGGCGAGGTCCTCGACTGGCATATATGTGTGTGGCGTGGAGGCGGCCCGAAGAGCGCGGGCATATGCGTTACAGACGATAAAAAAGAATTACCCGGAGTTTGCCGCCGGCGTCATCGGCGTCACCGCCCCCTTGATAGTCAGCGCCCTCTTGGTAGTGTCATAAGTGTGGCTGATGTGTGTCAGAGCCTGACAGCGCTTAGTTCTACATGCAACCTTAGCCTTGTTACGCTTTGGATTGATCAGCAAAGTGTCAAAAAATCATGCCTCCCGCGTCCCCACCGACACACCAGCAGCCGTCATTCGCCCCCCCCCCCCCTCTCCTCGCCCCCTGGCTCTGCCTCTGCTATCCAAGGCTGCTGAATGCATCGGCGAGGCGGGAGCCATGCCCATCAGACACGCTTGGCTGGGGCGGCGCTCGTACACCAATCGCGCCTCCGCCGGCGTGTACCCAAATGCAGACTCGCCAGGCGGGTTGCCATACGCCGGCAGTTTGCGCGCAGCCGCGACCGTGAGAAGGCGCAGGAGGGCCATCTCGGCGTACGTGATGTGCCTTGACGAAGTGATGTCCCCCCTATTTGTGCCCCGAGTCAAGTGGAAGGCACCCTTGGTGCTATCCTGGTGCCGCAACAGATTGTGGGTCTCACCGCAGCTGGTGGCCATCACGCGGGGGTCGAAGAGCTGCTGGTCGTCATTCTTGAGTATGCCACACCGTTGCAACAACCGGAGCAGTCGCTGCGCCCCTGCTAGCGGTGTCAAGAACGCCTCTGCGTACGCACTGAGCTGCACGATGTCCGGTGCCACGCCGTGGTGCACGCCGTGGTGCTTCGCCGCGCGCGTATGCGCCGCCATGCAAGCGCTGTGCAGCCATGGGTGCAAAAGCTCGGGACGAATTGCCACGTCCTCCTCGAGGGTGAGCTGCCAGTCGTGGCCTCGCTCGACCTGGTGGCGGAGTGCGCGGTACTTGGTGAGAAAGGTGGCGAGCTTGCCCCACTTGCGCCCGGAGCGAGACAGGTTGTGGAACTGAAGCCCGCTCCACAGCAGTGCCTCAATCGTCTCCGTCTGATTGTATCCATTTGTGGCCCGAAGCACGGTCGGGTTCCACTGAGGTGGAGCATGCGTCGTGCCGCACGTCGTGTTCTGCCGCGGCAGCGCGGCCACGACTACTGCAATCATGGAGACGTTGCACGGGGGCAGCGCGGGAGGCATTCTTTCGGCCGCGGCGAGGGCTGGGAGGAGGCGAGGCGGAAGCGGCACTGATAACTTCTGTGTTCCGACTAGGGACGGCCGCTTGAGCCCTCGATCGTCTCGCCCTCCCTCACTGGTGTGTTCATGGGGGGGGTCCTAACAAACACGGTACAGGATCGAGGTGCACGCTGCCGAAGCAAGCAGTGTCGTCCGCCCCCCTCTCCTCGATGGTGATGGCGGTGTGACCGATCGAGCTACAAGAGGAGCTTGTTCAGCAGGATCCGGGACAGGTCTGATGCACTACCTCACTGGGCCTGAGACCACCGAGACAACGCCCGTCACCGTCTCGGGTTTGCGTGGGGTCGAACCACTCCCGGGATGAGCAAGCTCATCGTTTTGTTCTGTGTTGTCCCTCGCATCTGATTAATTAATGGTCAAAATTCCTGTTGTGCAAGAGCGGAGAGGGCTCGGACGGGGCGCGTGGCGGGACTCTCAAAAACAACCACGAAAAGTCGCAGTTCTATCCAAGGACCAAGCGCTTGCGCTTCGGCGGTTAGTGGTGCACTAACCTCCGATAAACCCTTCGGGTCGCTCCTCATCGCAAACCCTGTCAGTCAGCAGAGTCCTCCTTCCTACGGGAATGTACGTATAAGAGCTACGTACACTGAAAAAGGGCGGGGCTGTCCCGGAAAGTGAGAAACGCCGGGCAGCGTGACGCAAGAGAGAGAGTGAGGGCTGACAAGCTGCCGAGCCCAAATCACTGTGAGAGTCGTGATTTCTTGTTGGTCTTTAAAAAACATCGCGTGACGCACAACTTCACCCTCCCATACGCCATACGAAAGAGAGAGTCGTGATTTCTTGTTGGTCTTCAAAAAAATCTCTCTCCCATACGTGTTTGTGCTCCTCCTTCCTTCGCTGTCCCATCTCCTCATCTCTTTCCCGCCTGGGCGGGGCGGCGGGCGGGCGCGCGGTGCGGAGCGGCGTGTGCGTGTGTGTGACTGCGACAAGGGACCATTGGGTTTGATTATGAACAACGAAGGCGCTCTCAAAAAAGACACGTAAGAGCGACAAATTAAAAAGAATTTTACAAAAAGAAACTGCTCCTGCGGTGGTCAGCTTTGCAGCACCCAGTGAGGTGCACGAGCAGGCGCTCATGCTAGCTAACAT
>NW_005199968.1:17250-18599 GCF_000372725.1 Emiliania huxleyi CCMP1516
AGGGGGCGATGGAGGGGATGGTGCCCATGCGCTCCAAGACGGCCCGTGGCGAGCGCCCGAGGTCGTCGGCCATGAAGGCGAGCGGGAAGAGGAGGAGGCAGGGCGCACTGGCGTCACGAGGGCGGCCGTCCCTTCGCGCTCTCCGTGCGCACACCGCGTATCCCAAAGCCCTCGGCCTCTCTCCGTGTCTCCGTGTGTCTCTGTGTTTTCCGTGACCCCCACACCGCACCCCCAGCCCTCGGTCTCCCCATGTCTCCTCCGTGCGCGCGCACGCCCGCACCCCCCCCCACCCCCCTCCCCCCTCCCCCCCTCCCCCCCCACCCCACCCACCCACCCCCACCACACACCCCCGGCACCCCCAGCCCTCGGTCTCTCCATGTTATCCGTGCGCGCGGCACAACCGCATCCCCAGCCCCGTCCCGAGAGTCTAGAGGGTGTGGAGGGTGTCTGGGCCCTGTGCCCCCTCGCCGGCGGCTGCGCGCACCAGAGCCAGGCCAGGCAGCGGAGCTTGGTGGCGGTGGAGGCAGGGAGCGGCCACACGCACACGAACGGGAGGAGGGCGAAGCCGGCGGAGATGCGGCCGGGGGTCGAGCCGGTCGCCTCGGCCATTCCCGCGTTGGTGACGGCGATGAGGAGGAGGAGGAGGCCGAGGAGGCTGGGCGCGTCCAGCCCTCCCGGAGGACCCAGCCGGCGGAGCGCGTCGCACACACGCCGCGTCTCGCCGGCGCCAACGCCGCGGCCGGCGAGCGCGCCGCGCGCCGGCTCGACGAGGAGAGCGCCGGCGAGCAGGGGCACGACCTCCGAGAAGGGGCGCAGCGCGAGCGCGCCTGCGTCGCCCGTCTTGTAGTACGAAGAGGCGCAGCGCAGAGCCTTGAGCACGCAGACGCACCATTTACTGATTACTGATTACTGATTACTGATTTCTGAGTCAGAGCCTTGAGCACGCAGACGCACCATTTACTGATTACTGATTACTGATTACTAACTACTGAGTCAGAGCCTTGAGCACGCAGACGCACGCGAGCAGGCGGAGGAGGCGGCCGCGCGGGAGGAGGTCCGAGTGCGAGCCGAGGATGGCTAGAGGCACGACAGAGCGGCGCGTGAGCGGGGTGTGTGGGGGGGGGGGGGGGGGGGGGGCCTTTACCGTCAAAGGCTGGTTGGGAAAGGGGTGGCAAAGGGTGGGAGGGGTGTGTGGGGGTGGGGGGGGGTCCCCCCCTCCCCCCGGCGGGGAAAGGGGGGGAGGGACCCTCCTTAACGGCTCCAGCCGAGGGGGTGGAGCCGCCCCCCAGTTCCGAGGCCCTCGAGACCCTGCCCCGTTTCGGGTTTCGTGGGGGGAAGCGCCTGGTCCC
>NW_005199968.1:19345-22231 GCF_000372725.1 Emiliania huxleyi CCMP1516
CGACGTCTGCCCGATCAGCAACACCGCCAGCGCCGCGGCGGCGGCCTGCGCCAGCTGGAGCAGCAGGCCTACGCGTCAAGTCTGGACAGCGTCAGGGACAGCGGCCAGCGCGGGCGTCGAATGCCGCCGGATGCCATGCGCCGGTGTGCCACCGGGAGGGCGGCAGCGGCGGCAGCGGCGGCTGCGAGAGTGCAACGGCAGCGGGGGGGGAGGGCGGCGCGGAAGCCAGCCCGAGGAAGGCTTGCAAGGCTGCGATCCTGCGGGGCAAGCCGAGGGGACGGACGCGTCTCAAGGAGGTGGGGGGAGGTGGGGGGAGGGGTGGGGGGAGGGGTGGGGGGAGGGAGGTGGGGGGAGGGGGTGGGTGGGTGGGTGGGTGGGTGGGGGCTCCTCGCTGCGTCTCCCACGTCCGGGAGATCCTCCTCCTCGCGCGGCGCCACCCCCACCGCGAGCGGCCACGAATCCTCCTCTTGCGACCACGACTGCGCTGCGAACTGCGCCGCGGCGGGCGCTGCGGCGGGTGCCGCGGCAACGAGCAGGTTGACAGAGGGCATGGCGAGCATCGCATCAATGAGGCTCTCCCGAACCTCCTCACGCTCGAGGCTGGCGGCCATCGCGGGCGCCGCGGCGGCGTGGCTCAGGAGCGGCGGAGGAGGCGCCGAGGCGAGCGGCGGAGGAGGCGCCGAGGCGAGCGGCGGGGAGGGCGTAGACGCGAACGGGGGCTCCAGGACGGCGATCTGCTGCCCATGCGGCTGCCGCTCAAGCGTTGGCGACGGCGCGGGCTCCGCCCAGCCCCACGGAATGGGCACCATCGGCTTGAGCGTCCGCCCGACCCGAAAGCTGACCTGTGGGCGGGGAGATGGGCATCTGTGCGCGGGGCGTCGGGACACGGGGGAGTGGAGTTGTGGCGGACCTGCCCGCTGGGCGTGAGCCACTCGAGCGAGGAGGTGAGCGGAAGGTGGACGAGGTTCGGGAGGGGCTCTGAGCACTCGTCCTTCAAAATCACCAGCTTTGGCCCGCTTGACTCGGCAGTCTGGTTGACGACGCGATACGGCGGCCACGGCGAGGCGGTGGTTGGGCTGTTCCACACGCCTTCCGTGTTTTGGTTGGCGAGCTCGCTCATCGGACCGACCGGCACTCGCACCCGCGTGGTAGGGACGAGCACGCCTCGCTTGCGGCAAACGGCGCAAAATTTCTCTCGAAACGCGCCCATTTTCGAAGGCACGGCCTCGCAATCCGACGAGCCGCCCAGGATGCTGCCCCAGCACACCGGCACATCAATGCGGTGGCGCTTCCTCGGAGCTGCTGTGCCCGCGCTGTGGTGAGCCATATGATAGCCGAGGCTTGCGACGGCGTGCCACGGACGCACGGGTGGTATTTTTCTTTCTCTCCCCAGGTCGTGTGTTTTTGTTTCGTGTCCGCTTTCTCTTTACGGCCCCCGTGGGGGGTGCCCGCGCCGCCTTGCTCTGCAGACGGGCCCCTCCACCCTTCCTGTAATCATGTAGTCCCCATTCGCAATACAGGAATAAATAAATAAATAAAACGGGCACGCCAAACGAGGGGTGGGAGAGGGACAGGGTCCCCACCTGCACGAGCAGGATCTTGGAAGGACGATCAGGGACACAGGGGAACGGGAGCGGGGAGCGCATCGCGACACGGAGGGGGGCTGGGCAGGGTTCACCCACACGACAGGGTCCCAGGGATTCCTCTCTCGTATAGGACAGGTTGCACCCGGCGGCACGGGGGCAGGCGCGGGCCTCCTACTGGTTGCGCTCTCCTAGTTCTCCTGCTCCTGACAAGGGACAGCGACAGGCTCGCAGCACGGTGGACTCCCTATTCCACTGGCGATCTCTCTCGACTAGCGACCTTCCTCCGGCTTCTCACCAGCAGTCTCTCACTACCACGGGCACACTGACAGAGGCGGCCAAAAGGCTCACGTGGGTGGCAGGGCGGTGATAGGAGTCTCCCACTCTGTGGGCTTCGCTAGAGGTGCGGCCCCTGCGCGTGTCCTCGCCCTTGCGTGTGCGTGTGTGTGTGTGTGTGTGTGTGTGTGTGTGTGTGTGTGTGTGTGTGTGTGTGTGTGTGTGTGTGTGTGTGTGTGTGTGCAATACAGGATCGCTGGTCGTGTGCGCGCTCGGCTTTCTCTTTACCTCCTCGATGTCGAGCTTCGCCGAGCCGCATGTCGACGCGGTGTTGCGTGGCGACGAAGCGGCGGTGCGTTCGTGGCTCGAGAGAGGCGGGCGAGCAAACACCACGCGCGAGAATGGCGAGGTGACCGGCGTTACCCTGCTGATGGACGCCGCCGGCCAGGGCCACGAGCGGGTGGCCGCCTTGCTGCTGCAGTACGGCGCTCAAGTCAACCTGCTGGACAGCGACGGCGCCACCGCACTGACGTACGCTGCCACTAAAGGCCACGAGCGTATGGTCGATTTGCTGCATCAGCGCGGCGCGGAGGTCAACTTGCAGGACAACATCGGCGTCACCGCGCTGATGCTCGCCGCCCAGGAGGGCCACGAGCGGGTGGTCCAGCTGCTGCTGCGGCGCGGCGCGGATGCCAACCTGCAGGACGGCAAGAGCACCACCGCGCTGATGGGCGCCGTCATCAAAGGCCACGAGCGGGTGGTCGAGCTGCTGCTTCGGCATGGCGCGGAGGTCAACGTGCAAGAAAGCAACCGCATCACCGCGCTGATGGGCGCCGCCGCCACCGGCCACCTCCCCATCGTGCTCCGCTTGCTGCAGGCTGGCGCAGATACGAAGGCTCGCGGTGCGAACGGCATGTCCGCGCTGCAAATCGCCAAGGAGGAGGCGGCCAAGCCTGCGACTGCCGACGCCGCCGGCGCTCCTGCAAAGGACCACGCCGGGTGCGTGCGCGCTCTCACAGAGCATGCA
>NW_005199968.1:22509-62062 GCF_000372725.1 Emiliania huxleyi CCMP1516
GGAGGCTGCAGACAGGAGGGCGGAGGAGGAGAAGGCGAAGCAGCGCGCAAAGGCAGCCGAGAAGAAAGCGGTTAGGAAGGAGGGCAAGGCGAAGAACAAGGAGGCCAAGAAGGCGCCGCCTGCCTTCAAGCTAGAGGAGGAGCGGAGGGCGAAGGCTGCGGCAGAGCTTCGCGAGCAGGAGGAGAGGGCGGTGCGGCTGGCTGCTGAGCAAGAGGCGGCGAGGCGAGCGGAGCGCGAGGCGGCAGAGCGAGCGGGTGCGGCGGAGCGGGCAGCGCTGCGAGAAGCTACGGAGCTAGCAGAGGCGCTGCGCCGGTCAGAGGTGGATGCGGAGGAGGCGGCGCTGGCGCGTCGGGTGTCGCGGTGCGAGGGGGCGGTGAGCAGCGAGTCGACCGGCGGCGGCGGGGACTTGCAGCGGCGTGTCGATCAGCTGGAGGCGAGCCTCGGCGCCGCGACCGAGGGTAGCCTCGAGGAGCGGGTCAGCGCCATCGAGCGCTTGATCGGGCCAGAGGCGGCAGAGGCGGCGGAGCAGCAGCTGCCAGTCACTGAGCCGTTTGCTGCCGTCTCACTAGCGGACGCCGGCCTCGACACGGGGCGGCCAGCTGCCCCCGAGTCCACCATGGGGGGTGAGACGTCGTGCATCATATGCTTCGAGCGGCCGAAGTCTCACCTCGCGGTGCCGTGCAGCCACTTGTGCGTCTGCGGTCCATGCTCCGGGCTGATGCGAGAGTGCCCGTATTGCCGCGAGCCGGTGATGATGTGGCTCGCCCCGCGACCCGTGTGATTAGCTCGATGGAACCCATTTTTGGTGAAGAAAACAGACAACCAAGGAATACGAGGCTCGAGGGATGCGGATGGGAGGAGGATGACCGGCCCCTTGAAACATTTTTGATCCTCAGCGCTCGTTTTTGGGGGCGCGCGCCAAGCGTGTCCCCACTTTTGTATCACAGCTGCGAGGGCCAACCAAGGTCAGATGGTAGCGAGCAGGTCAAATAGGTCCTGGGCCGGAGGCCGGCGCGCAGCGCCACGCCGCCAGGCGTCCGCCGGAGGCCCGCCGGAGGCTCTTCCTGCGGCCACATTCTGGCAAGATTCCGCCGCGCTCAGGCGCCCAGAGGATGCGTGCGCTGCGCTCAAACGTCGCGATTTGGCAATAGGCGCTCGAGCCGGCGCACAGCGGACGGGTGCGCCGCGCAGGGGGGTCGGGGGGGTGCGAGAGGGGGCGTGGGTCGGGCGCGCACCGGCCGGCCCTGGGAACGGCCGTCACGTCGAGGTGGGGGGTTGTCGGCGGCTCGAGCACCGAGGCGAGCCGCTCTGCTGCGCCGCCGACAGCCCCTCTTCCGAGCCGGCGCGTGGCGGCGAGCCGCGGCCAGTGTCGCTTGTGCGGGGGCGGCGCAGCGTTTATCCACCCGCGCCCGCCCGCCCGCCCGCCCGCCCTCAGGCCTTGCCCCTCCGCAGGCGCGGGAGTGCTCGCCGGCCGCGGCAAGCACCTCCTACCTCTCCTCGCGCGTCAGGCAAGGTGGGGGCAAGCGTGGCGGCGCGGGACGCGCGGCGGCGGCGGCGAGCAGCCGAGCGCTCCGTGCGCGGTGAGGCGGCCGGGCGAGGGCGCGGCGGGTGACGGGGCAAGGGAGCAGCCGGGCGTGGAGCGGCAGAGCGCGCGTCTCTGGCTGACAGACGGAGCAGCGACACCGCGCCAGCGGTCGCTGCTCCGCCCCTCCGTCGCGCGCGCCGCGCGCGCGCTGCGCCGCTGCCACTGTTATCACTGGAGAGCGTGAGCCGTGGCGTGTGTGCGGGAGCCGCACGGTGCGGCGAGAGAGAGGTCTCCACACTCCAGAGGTGAGAGCAACCCAGCAAGCGCGCGAGAGTGGAGAGACCCGAGAGACGGTGCGGCGAGAGATCGCGTGTTTTCTTGTTGTAAAATACTCAAACACATACCCTCCAACCGGGTGGCGCGCGGCGGGCCGGCAGCGCCGAGCGCTGCACCTGCAGCGTGGCGGCTGGCAGCCCGGGCTGGCGCCCTGGCGCGCACGACACCGCACGAGGCGCGCGCGCGCGGCGGTAGGGGACGTCTGTGGCACGCCGCGGCCAGGTCGGTCGACGCGAGCCGGTGGCAGGTCGAGGCGGACGGAGGGCGCCTCTTCTTTGTGCGGGTCGCGGAAAAGGCCGCATCGTCGCGCTCTCCGCCGAGGCCCGCCCAGTGTGCAATCTTTACCGGTATGGGAGTTTTTGGCTAATCAAACCCAAGGCCTGCACTAATCAAAAAGTGGTACGGGATACCAGTTGCCTCACGGAAATCAAAGCGAGTCGGAGTGCCTTCTTGGTGGCAAAATCGGCAAAATCGGCAAAATACCGGGTATTTTGCGGGTATACCTGAAAAAACCCGGGTATACCCGGGTGATACCCGCACTTTTGCATGGTTTCGCCCCCGGGACCACACCGACAGCCGCTACAACTACTGAAAACCCCGCATACCACTTTCGCATACCACTATACCATACCACTCCAAAACTAATCAAAATATCGCCAAATACCAGTCTCATACCGGTAAAGATTGCACACTGGGCCCGCCTCGGCGACGGCGCTCGCCACGCAGCAGCACGCAGCAGCAGGCCAGCAGCAGCAGCGCAGCAGCAGCAGCAGCAGCAGCAGCATGGCAGCACTCGCTCTGAGCCTCTTGACACATGATTACACTACACAGTCCTCCCTTCGGTTGTCGTTTCGACCCTGTTTTTTTCTTCTATCGCAGCGCACTCGCATCTGTGAGCCTAGCGCAGCGCGAACTCGCCACCCACGCGCACCGGGCCTTGCACTTTAAATGCCGTGGGGCTCCTGTCGTTAGACGTGGAGACGCGAGGGTTGCCCCCCCTTGCCCCACCACCTCGTGTGTGTGGAGAAGTTTACCTTACCTTACCTTACCTCGCCGTCTGGGCCTAGCGCAGCGCGAACTCGCCGTCTGAGCCTAGCGCAGCGCGAACTCGCTCTGAGCCTAGCGCAGCGCCTCGGAAAACACCATTTTGGCTCGCCAACAAGCCCTCCGCGCCCCCACACCGTTAGTGTACTACTTTTTCTTCTTTTCCGTCGTTCCAGATATACATTATATGGCCGCCCGGCACCCCTGCGCTTCCGTCCGGCCGGGCGAGCGCTTCGACTGCGTCCATGGTGACCGCGGCGCTTGGCGGACTGGCCGGCGGTGGAACATCACCAGCCTCGACAGCTGCGTCCGGCGCTGCCGCGAGTGCGACCGCTGCGGATTTGCGTCCTTCTCAATGCGGGAGCGGTCGTGCGCGTGGTCCGCCGCGTGCGACGCGCCAGTGGTCTCGCCGCAGCGGTATGCGTCCTTCAGGACCGTCTCAGTGCGCGGGCCGCTCGGGCCGGCCCCGCCGATGCCAGTCCGCGCCCGGTGCCCGCGGCGACGGCGGCAGGAGAGTTCCGCTGCTCCCGCGAGCGCAACGATTTACGGCGCGCTGACGGACGTCGCGAGTGAAGGCGACGAGCGGCGCAGGGCGTGCGCGAGTGCTCTCGCGTCCGCGTCTCCCGCGCCTCCCGGCCACCGGTGCCCCAGCTGCGCCCAGGAGCAGTTTCCGCCGTCGCCGGGCCGGCAGAGGGTGGCATGTATCGGCGACTCCATCACCCGAGGCGACGCCAGCCACGAGCCCGGCAGAGGGACGCACCCACCCTTCAAGCGGCAGCTGCAGGGCCGCGGCAACTGGCCGGCGATGCTCCAGGCGGCGCTGGGAGAGGCGTTCGTTGTCGGGTCCTTCTCGCACGGCGGCCGAACCGCCGCCGACGGCCCTGCGGCGCTTCGCCGCACCGCGGAGTGGCGTTCGGTCAGCTGCTTCCGACCCGACGTGGTTGCGCTGATGGTTGGCTCGAACGACGCCAAGCCTGAGACGTGGGGCCCTGCCATGGCCTTCCCGAGAGACGGGTACGTCGAGGCGCTGCTCAGCCTGGCTCGCGAGCTCCTCTCCCTGCCCTCGCGGCCACGGCTACTGCTGCTCGTGCCTCCACCCGCGCACGCCGTCGACGCCGCCGAGGCCGCGCTGCTCGGCGTTGGCTACCCGCGCGGCTCGGTCGGCGGCGCAAACCTCGACAAGGGCGTCATCTCGACGCTCCTCCCGCCGCTGGTGGGCCGCGCCGCACGTGTCCTCGCCTCGGAAGGAGCGCCCGCCCAGCTCGTCGAGACCGCGTTCGGCGGCTGCCCCGCCAACCAGAGCGCGTGTTGCGAGCTGCTCGCCGGCGACGGGATCCACACCAGCGCCGCGGGCTCGGCGCGGCTCGCGGAGGCGGTGCGGGCGCGCCTCGTGGGGGTGGGGTGAAGCAGCTCACGTGAGAGTCGAGACGATCAGTGGGTGAGTGGGTCCGGGCGTGGGCTTCCCGCATCTCTCAAAAGGTAAAAGGTACGGTAGGTAGTACGTCAGTACGTCGTTTTGGCGCTGAACTTCTCCACACACAAAGTGGTGTTTCGCGTTTCCGGCTCGAGCGCGGAGACCAGTGTGCAGTGACCCCACCGAGTCCGGAGGCGGAGCGGAGCGAGCGGCGAGAGTCTGCTACTCTAGAGACCGGCTTCTAGCTCTATTCAGAGGGCAGTGCCACAGACGAAGCGCCCTCAATCCGGCCTCCCACGTCTTCGGGCCCCATCACAACGACCGTGACGCCGTCGTTGTGTGGGAGCATGAGCACATACGGCACGCCCATCGGTGCAAATGCCCGCATGCGCGCAGCGCACATGCTTCGGCCAAGCATGATGGTCTGCACTGGCGCCGCGAATCTGGTCTCTGGAAGCGCAAAGGCGCGCACCCACGAGTTGAAGAACACCTCAGCGCATCCACCAGAGCCCTGCCCGATCTTCCAATCAACGAAGTCGCGCGCGCGCCACAGCGGCACGGCGCGGCGGAGCGCTGCCGGCACTCCGGACGGCGCCTCGGCCACCACGTCCTGCGTTGAGATCGCGACGCCAAAGAGGTCGCCCGCCCCAACGGCTTGCCTGTAGTCGACCATCAGCGCGACGCTCGTGGCACCGACTGCTTCCGCAACCTCGCCACACAGGGCATCGTTGGCTGAGAGCGGCGACCCGCCCTCGGGGTCGAAGCGCGCGGCGAGAGCGGCGAGCGCGGTGCGCGAGCGGTGATACGTGGTCACCGCTGGCGCAAAGGCCGTCCCGTGCGGCATTTTGAAAGGCCGATGGTGTGCTCGCCACGCGTCGGGGATGCCATCGGACGCAACGACAGGTGCGGCGCCGAAGCCAGCCGGCGCAGCGGGCAACACCGACGCGTCAAAAGAGACCGGCTCGTCGGTTGTGTCGCCGCGGTATGCCGCTGACCATGCGCGCAGGAACACGCCGAGGCTGCGAGCGTCGACGATACCGTGGCTCACTGAAATCGCAATCAGCTGACCCTGATCAAAGTCGGTCACCTTGATTCGAGTCGGCGCGTCGGCCGCGACCTCATCCGTCAAGAACGTTCTCGTAGCACAGACCAGACCGTCTTCACCGTCTTGAGTAACCGGGCATAAGCCGCCAGTGGCATTTCTTTCCACCCAAGAAGCCCGTTAGGGGCGGGGGCGACCGAATATTCATTCTAGCCGCAATGCCTATTAAAAATAATCGGGCAACTCCGCCTCTACGTCAGGGTCCAGCGGCTCATCGCAACGCGCGCTGTCGACATCGCTGGCTGCATCGTCATCGGAGCTCTCGTAGTCAAGGTCTTGCTCTCTCACAGTGAGCCCTAAGCTCACCATGAAGTCCGCGAGCCGGCCCGTTTGTGCCGTTTGCCCCTCGAGCGGGAGCACCCACAAGTGGGGGAGTGTGGGGTCACTGTACTTGATCGAGGTGTAGTGAAGTGCAGGGAAGCGTCGGAGTAGCTGCGTAAGGCAGTTGCCCTGCTCTAGCCTGGCCTCGCTTTCAACGATCGCGATGGATGGCGGCAGCGGCCCGTCCGGGCCCTCGAAATCTTCGCTGCTACCGAGCACGATGGCCCGATCGCTGACCGCGGCGCGTGGACAGGGCGCCGATGGAGCAAGCGACGATGGCGCCGCGCGTATCCGCCCGTATCTCGTATCCTGAGCCCTGGTGTCGAGGTGTCGAGGCCCGGTGTCGAGGGTGTCGAGCTGCTGTCGAGGGGTAGAGGTGTCGAGGCCTGTCGAGGCCTGTCGAGGCCTGTTGAGGCCTGTCGAGGCCTGTCGAGGCTGAAACCACGCTTGCCAGTGTCGAGGGGTGTCGAGGGGTGTCGAGGGGTCGTCGAGGGGTGTGCGCTTTCCAACGAAAGATGTCCAGTGGCAATGCTACTGTGGTGCAGATGACGCACAATACGTTCTGGCAGAACTTCTCCCTTCTGGGGCGTCGAGGGTGGCGGCGAGGTGGAGTACGCCATCATGCAGAACAGGGATAGATCCTAACGACCGCGGGAAATATGATGCGGACTGGGAAGATGTGTATTAAGACGATAGCGAACGACCCTGGGGCCGAAGACGATAGCGAACGGCAATCGGTGCAAGTCCGGCATACGCGCAGGTGCGACCGTGTGTGTGTACTCACTCACTCACACCAGGTGCGACCCTCTAACTCGATCTGAACGCTTGATTGAAGTGTTTGCGGACGCCGTGGACTGGACTGGAACTGGCCCGGGAGGCGGGAGGGTGGGATTGCTAACATGAAGAGGCTCGAGCAAGGTCTGGTGAAGAATGCGGACAAGCGGCGGGAGTTCTACCTTAGATATAGCCGCCCCGTCACACTTCAGACTTCACTGTCTGTGGGGTTCTGTACCCTGTTGTCTTCTTCTTTCTTCCCTGTTGGTGCCTGTAAAGGGAAGAAAGAAACCGACGGCCCGAGCTAGGAAAGACACGTCCCCACCTTTGTTGCTTGTGCCGGATCTGTCCCAATCCAACGCTCTTTATACTCGTTTATTCACGAGGTTCCCTAGTGGCGTGCTGTGGAAAAAACAGCGAAGTGACGCCTGCCCCCCCCCCCCGGGGGGGGGGGGCAAAATCCAACCCCTTACGCACTCTTCACACAGGGGCACTCACAGCACACTACAGTGTGTACACGGGGCCGACTACAGTGTTCACAGCGGGGCCGAAGGTTCACGGGGCCGACTACAGTGTGTACAGCGGGGAGGAGTGGGCAAAGATGGTGTTGTTGTGGCGAGGAAAGTTTTAAAACGGCTCTTGTCCGCTTGGGTGTTCTTCCCATCCTCCATTCATGCATCCCCGTCATGCTGGGGTGATCAGTAGTAGGGAGCTCGCCGTCCACAACGTGGGGCTCAATGGATATGAGGAACGCGGGGCTCCGATAGGGTCCCGCGCCGGTCGGGTTGGTGTACCGACGGGGACCCTAACCCGCTGAACCTCCCGGCTAGGCCGGTAGGGGACGGGGCGGCACTCGTATAGCAAGGCCCGTGGGGCACTCGCCACGGGCCGCTCCCACATGTCCCGGGCACAACTCCTCCGGAGAGTTCGCCCACCACAGGACCGATGTCCATGTGGGTCAGTCAGTGTTCGTTGTGGCGACCGAGTGCTCGCTGAGCGGCACCGAAGTGTGTCGCTACGGGCGGGATATGCTAGCTATTCTCGATTGCTCACCTTGATACGATTGCTTGCGCGAAGGCAGCGGAGGCGCGCAGCGAGAGACAAGCGATCCTGCTGCTGCAAGAGCAAAGCAGGTTAGGCCGAGCGACTGTCGACTCGAGCGTTGGTCGATCTGCGCGTGTAGGCGGAGTAGATAACCACCACGGCCGCGGCACACCTCGCAAAGGTGGCCCATGTGTAGAGCGCACCGAGAGGTCGCGCGACGGGGCCGAGTCGAGCGTCGCGCTCAAGCCGTTGCCTCTGGTCTGCATCGTGCGCCACACGGCGGCGCGTCGATAGCGATGTAGCGCCCCAGGGGCACCCGAGAGGGCGCCTGCGCGGCTGAGGGGCGCACTAGAGGAGCCCGGTGAGCCCTAGCGAGGCGCGGGGCGCGCTCGAGCGGGCGGCCGCTATGAACGTCTGAGTATGCCGAGATGAGGCATGCTCGTGTAAGAGGCGGCGAGGCGGCTGCGGCTGCAGGCGGCCTTCTCGCCAACGGCACGTGACGCGAAGGCGTGCGGTGCGTGTAGAGGAGGCGCAGGGCGCCTCGCGAAGGCGGCCAGCGCATGTGTGGCGCGCCGAGAGGTCGTTCGACGCAGCGAAGTAGAGCGTCGCGCTCGATCGACCCGAGCAGCTGTCTCTGGTTTGCGTCGTGCGCCACACGGCGGCGCGTCGCGGGCGATGAAGCGCCTCGAGGGCACTCGGGAGGGTGCCTGTCTGGCTGAGGGGCGCGCTACAGCGGCATGGTGAGCCCTAGCGAGGCGCGGGGCGCGCTCGAGCGGGCGGCCGCTATGAATCTCTGAGTATGCCGAGATGAGGCATGCTCGTGTGAGAGGCGGAGAGGTGGCTGCGGCTGCAGGCGGCCTTCTCGCCAACGGCACGCGGCGCGAAGGCGTGCGGTGCGTGTAGAGGAGGCGCAGGGCGCCTCGCGAAGGCGGCCAGCGCATGTGTGGCGCGCCGAGAGGTCGTTCGACGCAGCGAAGTAGAGCGTCGCGCTCGATCGACTCGAGCAGCTGCCTCTGGTTTGCGTCGTGCGCCACACGGCAGCGCGTCGCGGGCGATGAAGCGCCTCGAGGGCACTCGGGAGGGTGCCTGTGCGGCTGAGGGGCGCGCTAGAGCAGCCCGGTGAGCCCTAGCGAGGCGCGGGGCGCGCTCGAGCGGGCGGCCGCTATGAGTCTCTGGGTATGCCGAGATGAGGCATGCTCGTGTGAGAGGCGGAGAGGCGGCTGCGGCTGCAGGCGGCCTTCTCGCCAAAGGCACGTGACGCGAAGGCGTGCGGTGCGTGTAGAGGAGGCGCGGCCCGCCTCGCGAAGGCGGCGAGCGCATGTGTGGCGCGCCGAGAGGTCGTTCGACGCAGCGAAGTAGAGCGTCGCGCTCGATCGACCCGAGCAGCTGTCTCTGGTTTGCGTCGTGCGCCACACGGCGGCGCGTCGCGGGCGATGAAGCGCCTCGAGGGCACTCGGGAGGGTGCCTGTCTGGCTGAGGGGCGCGCTACAGCGGCACGGTGAGCCCTAGCGAGGCGCAGGGCGCGCTCGAGCGGGCGGCCGCTATGAACGTCTGAGTATGCCGAGATGAGGCATGCTCGTGTGAGAGGCGGCGAGGCGGCTGCGGCTGCAGGCGGCCTTCTCGCCAAAGGCACGTGACGCGAAGGCGTGCGGTGCGTGTAGAGGAGGCGCAGGGCGCCTCGCGAAGGCGGCCAGCGCATGTGTGGCGCGCCGAGAGGTCGTTCGACGCAGCGAAGTAGAGCGTCGCGCTCGATCGACTCGAGCAGCTGCCTCTGGTTTGCGTCGTGCGCCACACGGCGGCGCGTCGCGGGCAATGAAGCGCCTCGAGGGCACTCGGGAGGGTGCCTGTCTGGCTGAGGGGCGCGCTACAGCGGCACGGTGAGCCCTAGCGAGGCGCGGGGCGCGCTCGAGCGGGCGGCCGCTATGAATCTCTGGGTATGCCGAGATGAGGCATGCTCGTGTGAGAGGCGGAGAGGCGGCTGCGGCTGCAGGCGGCCTTCTCGCCAAAGGCACGCGGCGCGAAGGCGTGCGGTGCGTGTAGAGGAGGCGCGGCCCGCCTCGCGAAGGCGGCCAGCGCATGTGTGGCGCGCCGAGAGGTCGTTCGACGCAGCGAAGTAGAGCGTCGTGCTCGATCGACTCGAGCAGCCGCCTCTGGTCTGCATCTCGCGCCACGAGGAGGCACGCCGCGAGCTAGGGGGCGCCTCGAGGGCACTCGGGAGGGTGCCTCGCGAAGGCGGCGAGCGCATGTGTGGCGCGCCGAGAGGTCGTTCGACGCAGCGAAGTAGAGCGTCGCGCTCGATCGACTCGAGCAGCTGCCTCTGGTTTGCGTCGTGCGCCACACGGCGGCGCGTCGCGGGCGATGAAGCGCCCCGAGGGCACTCGGGAGGGTGCCTGTCTGGCTGAGGGGCGCGCTACAGCGGCACGGTGAGCCCTAGCGAGGCGCGGGGCGCGCTCGAGCGGGCGGCCGCTATGAGTCTCTGAGTATGCCGAGATGAGGCATGCTCGTGTAAGAGGCGGCGAGGCGGCTGCGGCTGCAGGCGGCCTTCTCGCCAAAGGCACGTGACGCGAAGGCGTGCGGTGCGTGTAGAGGAGGCGCGGCCCGCCTCGCGAAGGCGGCCAGCGCATGTGTGGCGCGCCGAGAGGTCGTTCGACGCAGCGAAGTAGAGCGTCGCGCTCGATCGACTCGAGCAGCTGCCTCTGGTTTGCGTCGTGCGCCACACGGCAGCGCGTCGCGGGCAATGAAGCGCCTCGAGGGCACTCGGGAGGGTGCCTGTCTGGCTGAGGGGCGCGCTACAGCGGCACGGTGAGCCCTAGCGAGGCGCGGGGCGCGCTCGAGCGGGCGGCCGCTATGAATCTCTGGGTATGCCGAGATGAGGCATGCTCGTGTGAGAGGCGGAGAGGCGGCTGCGGCTGCAGGCGGCCTTCTCGCCAAAGGCACGCGGCGCGAAGGCGTGCGGTGCGTGTAGAGGAGGCGCGGCCCGCCTCGCGAAGGCGGCCAGCGCATGTGTGGCGCGCCGAGAGGTCGTTCGACGCAGCGAAGTAGAGCGTCGTGCTCGATCGACTCGAGCAGCCGCCTCTGGTCTGCATCTCGCGCCACGAGGAGGCACGCCGCGAGCTAGGGGGCGCCTCGAGGGCACTCGGGAGGGTGCCTCGCGAAGGCGGCGAGCGCATGTGTGGCGCGCCGAGAGGTCGTTCGACGCAGCGAAGTAGAGCGTCGCGCTCGATCGACTCGAGCAGCTGCCTCTGGTTTGCGTCGTGCGCCACACGGCGGCGCGTCGCGGGCGATGAAGCGCCTCGAGGGCACTCGGGAGGGTGCCTGTCTGGCTGAGGGGCGCGCTAGAGCACCCCGGTGAGCCCTAGCGAGGCGCGGGGCGCGCTCGAGCGGGCGGCCGCTATGATACTCTGAGTATGCCGAGATGAGGCATGCTCGTGTGAGAGGCGGAGAGGTGGCTGCGGCTGCAGGCGGCCTTCTCGCCAACGGCACGCGGCGCGAAGGCGTGCGGTGCGTGTAGAGGAGGCGCAGGGCGCCTCGCGAAGGCGGCCAGCGCATGTGTGGCGCGCCGAGAGGTCGTTCGACGCAGCGAAGTAGAGCGTCGCGCTCGATCGACCCGAGCAGCTGTCTCTGGTTTGCGTCGTGCGCCACACGGCGGCGCGTCGCGGGCAATGAAGCGCCCCGAGGGCACTCGGGAGGGTGCCTGTCTGGCTGAGGGGCGCGCTAGAGCGGCACGGTGAGCACTAGCGAGGCGCGGGGCGCGCTCGAGCGGGCGGCCGCTATGAGTCTCTGAGTATGCCGAGATGAGGCATGCTCGTGTAAGAGGCGGCGAGGCGGCTGCGGCTGCAGGCGGCCTTCTCGCCAAAGGCACGTGACGCGAAGGCGTGCGGTGCGTGTAGAGGAGGCGCGGCCCGCCTCGCGAAGGCGGCCAGCGCATGTGTGGCGCGCCGAGAGGTCGCCCAGCGCGGCGGAGTCGGGCGTCGCGCTCGATCGACTCGAGCAGCTGCCTCTGGTTTGCGTCGTGCGCCACACGGCGGCGCGTCGCGGGCGATGAAGCGCCTCGAGGGCACTCGGGAGGGTGCCTGTCTGGCTGAGGGGCGCGCTACAGCGGCACGGTGAGCCCTAGCGAGGCGCGGGGCGCGCCCGAGCGGGCGGCCGCTATGAGTCTCTGAGTATGCCGAGATGAGGCATGCTCGTGTGAGAGGCGGAGAGGCGACTGCGGCTGCAGGCGGCCTTCTCGCCAAAGGCACCACGGCGCGAAGGCGTGCGGTGCGTGTAGAGGAGGCGCAGGGCGCCTCGCGAAGGCGGCCAGCGCATGTGTGGCGCGCCGAGAGGTCGTTCGACGCAGCGAAGTAGAGCGTCGCGCTCGATCGACTCGAGTAGCTATCTCTGGTTCGCGTCGCGCGCCACACGGCGGCGCGTCGCGGGCGATGAAGCGCCCCGAGGGCACTCGGGAGGGTGCCTGTGCGGCTGAGGGGCGCGCTGCAGCGGCACGGTGAGCCCTAGCGAGGCGCGGGGCGCGCTCGAGCGGGCGGCCGCTATGAATCTCTGAGTATGCCGAGATGAGGCATGCTCGTGTGAGAGGCGGAGAGGCGGCTGCGGCTGCAGGCGGCCTTCTCGCCAAAGGCACGCGGCGCGAAGGCGTGCGGTGCGTGTAGAGGAGGCGCAGGGCGCCTCGCGAAGGCGGCGAGCGCATGTGTGGCGCGCCGAGAGGTCGTTCGACGCAGCGAAGTAGAGCGTCGCGCTCGATCGACCCGAGCAACTGTCGCTGGTTTGCGTCGCGCGCCACACGGCGGCACGTCGCGAGCGATGCAGTGCGCCCCGAGGGCACTCGGGAGGGTGCGAGTGAATAGGCAAGGCTCCGACGCTATCATTGAGTTGCTATCGTGGGCGTGCCACGCCCTCGATCGTCGGCGAGAGGCACCCAGCGAGCGGCTAGCGCGGGGGGCCGATCGTCATTGGGTCATTATCGTGGGCGTGCCCCCGCCCTCGATCGTCTGCGATGGGCGCCCAGCGAGCGCAGAGCGCGGGGGGGCGACACACGCGACAGGTGCTCTGTGAGCGACCTGTGAATGATAGATGTGAACAGGCGAGGTTTGACGCCATCGCCCTCACGCCCTGCATGGTGGCAGAGAAGGGGAAGGTCGGTGGGTGCGCGAAGCGTTGTCGCGGGGCCCAGAGCCGGGCGCGAGGCGCTCGGCTGTGGTAGGCAAGTGGGCGAGCGCCATTGGGCGGCTCAGCCATAGGCACGTCGTAGGAACGCGTTGTCTTGAAAGTAGGCGCGTACGTCCTCTTTCGTTTTCACAGCAGAGCCAGACTCTGTGTGTGAGGGCTGGATGCACCAGTACTCCGGTGTGAAGAAAGGCTACCGCCCCGCTCGTACCTCGCGGGGCTACCGCTCATTCTTCCCATCCTCCATTCATGCATCCCCGTCATGCTGGGGTGATCAGTAGTAGGGAGCTCGCCGTCCACAACGTGGGGCTCAATGGATATGAGGAACGCGGGGCTCCGATAGGGTCCCGCGCCGGTCGGGTTGGTGTACCGACGGGGACCCTAACCCGCTGAACCTCCATCGAGTAAGTATTGAAGTGGGTTAGGATCGAGAGAGCTCGTATCCATTGAGTCCCGTGTGGAGGGATCGAGATCATTCGTTTACATGATGTGTACAAATTTCATCCTTCCCCTGAGCGCACGAGAGCGACAGTGTCGGGTCGGGCCCAGCAGCCAGTGAGGACAAGCACGCCGCGGTGGCTCGCGCCGTCGAGCGCGTGCACGCCTCAATTACAGAGGGCTTTCCAGAGCGCAAGGTCCACCTCGTACCCGGCATGTACAGCGAGAGTTTGACGCCCCAGCTCGCTGCACGCATCCTGCGGACCTCTGGGCCCGCCTCCTTCATTGACATTGACAGCGACCTTTACATCAGCGCCAGGCAGGCGCTCGACTGGGTCTTTGAGCACGGGCTCGCCCGCGTGGGCACGGTCATTCGGTATGATGACTGGTGGACGCTAGCGTGCGCCACGCGCAACCCGCGCAACCGCAACTACCACCGGGACGCAGCGTCCATCGAGAGCTACGGAGGGGAGCCGCTCGCCCACGAGGAGGTTGCGCATCGGCACGGCGTCACCTTCGCGTGTGCGTGCGGCCCGTGCGACGCCGAGAGCGGCGGACCGATGTCTCGATACTTTGCGACCGGGCACGTGGGCTTCAACCCCTTCTTTCGCGTCGCGAAACTGAGCGCGCCGCCGGGAAACACGGGATTTGCCGCCAACGGGACGATGGTTGGGCGTTTCCTCGACAGGATGCCCGTGTGCAGAAACTACCGTTCTCGCGGTTCGTTCGCGCTGTCTAGTCATAGCAACACCGCTCATGTCTGAAAAAAGCGGACTGTGTGACTTACATGCCGTTGCCGTGTCCCGCTTAAGTCTTTCGAAGAGATCGAGCGGCGCGTGTCGAGTGTCGTGGGCGTCTCTGAAACCAAGCCAACGGCAACGCATGCGGCAACGCCAGCGCTCGCACGTCGCGCAGCACTGCCATAACGACGCGGCAGCCACAGCAACCAGCTGACAGCGCAACATACGCACCCGCACCCACACCCACGCAAGCTCACACCCACCCGCGCGCACAAACGCCCGGTCTAGCGGCCACCCCTCAAAACACGCCATCCCACGTCTTGACCTTCGGTGCCCTCTCCCGCTGCCGCGAGCGCCACTCGGGGTCGACCCACGTCTTCGCCGCCTGCGCGGTGTCGGGCGGGAGCATGCCCTGGCCGAGGATGTGGTCCGCCATTTTCTCCGCCGTCATGATGGTGGGCGAGTTCAGGTTGCCGTTCGGAATGACAGGGAAGAGGGACGCGTCCACCACGCGCAGCTTGCGGACGCCGTGGACGGCGCCGTCAGCGCCGACGACGGCGGTGGGGTCCGAGGCCTACATTGTTGCACAGCATCAGAGCGGGAAGACGGTGTCGTGCCGTGCACTCGCAGCACCGCTGAATACGGTCGGATCCAGCGGAACACGTGTCCTCTCGAGCATTCCCGAGCACTAGTTGGGATGCAAGAATACAAGTATTCGCTTCTAGGGTCCGAGACTGGGCCCATCTTGCAGGTGCCGCACGGGTGGTAGGCAGACTCGAGGTGCTCGATAAGAAACTCGTCGATCTGCCACCAGAGGGTGGGGGGAGGCACGGGAGAGGGTGTAAACGGACGGCGTGCGGAGGCGGCAGGGTGGCTTCGCGGCACGCGTTCGCTCTGGCCGCCCCAACCTCTCGGCCGCCTCCTCTCGGGCCTCGCGGCGGGGACCACGCTCGCGGCGGGCTTGCCTCTGCGTCGGTCTGCGCCGCGTAGCCCGGCTGGATCTCGTCGCCGCACAAGCCGTCAAAGGCGGGCTGCGCCATGATCTCGCGCGTGATCCGGATCGCGGCGCGGAAGCCGCGCCAGTCCTCGTCGGTCGACATGTAGTTGAAGCGGGCGATCGGCTTCACCGGCGAGCCTGCAGGGGGAATACGCCGAATAAACAAGTAAATAAAGCGGGCAATGCTGATGAGATGGATGGTGGGTCCCCGCCTGCACGATATTGGTGTGAGGTATCTTAAATCCGGGGCTCAGGGAATGAATACGCCGGCATCGTGCAGAGGCTTCACAGCACCGCGTGAATACGAGGGAGGCGAACGCAGTGAATACAGCTGAATACGGTCGAATACAGCGAATACGTGTCCTCTCGAGCGCCAGTTGGATACAATAATACGTATTCTTCTTCTTCTAGGCTGCCAGGCCGTCCGACGGCAGCGGCGACGCGGGCCGAACCTTGGCAGAGACGATGCGCCGGTTTTTCTTGTGTGGGTGGGGGGGTGGGGGGGTTCGGCGGCGCACGTAGCCGCGCGACGGGGACTTGTTGTAGCCGACGTGAGCTTGCATCGAGTGTCCCGTGGAGGACGGCGCGAGCGTGACGCCGTCGTACGACATGCCGATCGGCAGAAAGTGCAGCTGAATGTCGGGCGCCTCGACGCCGGGCCGCGAGCGGACGAAGCCGCCGACCTCGAAGTGGTTGGTCGCGCCGAGCCCCTCCTTGGTGACCAGCCAGTGGGCGCCGAGGGAGCCCTTGCCCGCGAGCGAGAGGTGCGAGGCGAGCGAGACGGGCTTCAGCACCTCGTAGCTCTGGTAGACCTCCATGTGGTCCTGCAGGGGGGGGGGGTCTCCACACACGCGAGAGGGTGGGGGAAAGGGACAAGCGACCCTCCACTCCACGCCTACAGGACAGGGGCCCCACGGCATTCAAAGCGCAAATGCGCGTGGGTGAAAGCGGTGGGAGTGTGGGCAGAGCGCCGTGGGCCGACCAGACAGCACGCTGGGAGTGCCCCCCCCCCTCCCCCCCCCCCCCCCTGCGGTCCTGCAAGTTCTGCCCGACACCCTCGAGCGGCGCCACCACCCCCACGCCGAGCTCCGAGAGCAGCTTTGGAGGCCCGACGCCCGACAGCTGCAGCAGCATCGGCGAGGCGATCGAGCCTGCGGATGACGGTGGACGCGCACATGTGCATGTCGTGGACGTGTCGCGAACGTGTCCTGCGAAAGGGGCCGCACCGGCGCACAAGACAACCTCCTTGTTGGCGGTGGCGACTGCCTTTTGCGACCCACCCCCGACCGAGAACTCCACGCCCTTCGCCGTCGGGGCGTCGCCCCCATCCTCCCATAGGATGCGCCGCACGTGCGCGTTTGGCTGCACGCTGAGCGACGGATGCGCCTAAGGCAGCGTGGCACCCGCGCCTCGACCGCCGGCTCGAGGTAGGCGAGAGAGCGCCGAGAGAGCGCCGAGAGAGCGCCGAGAGAGCGCCGAGAGAGCGCCGAGAGAGCGCCGAGAGAGCGCCGAGAGAGCGCCGAGAGAGCGCTGAGGTGAGGCTGCGCCTCCATCGCCGGCTCGAGATAGGCGGCGCGGCACGACGCGCGCTCGCCCTTGTAGCTTCCAGAGTGGAAGACGGTCATCGGCATCTTGGAGGTGCCCTCCTGCGAGCCACGAGCGCCGAGATGAACCGTCGACCGAGATGACAGCCAGCCGAGGTGACAGCCCGCCGAGGTGGCAGCCGAGGTGACAGCCGAGAGGAGAGCTGAGGCGACAGCCGACCGAGCTGACAGCCGACCGAGCTGACAGCCGAGACTTTAAAGGTTGCCCTCCTGCCGGCAGCCGTTGTAGTCGTATGTCGCGCCGTAGCCAGCCTCGTCGCCCGCGCGCACAAATGCGTCGTACAGCGGCGTGCCGAGCATGTTGGTGCCGTGCTTGACCTGCAGAGGCCCGTCCGTGCCCCGCCGGCCCGGGAGGATGTCACTGTCGTCCCCCATGAGCGCGTTCTCACAGACCTATCACACGGACGCTCCGAGAAGGTTCCGAGAAGGTTCGGGGGAGAATCCTGGCGACATCTCGCAGGCCGTCTCCATCCGCCGAAAGTACGGCAGCACGTCCGCTGCGCCTGTACGTATTTGTGCCGCTGTGAAGGGTCGGACAGCTTCCAGGGAGGGACTCAGGCGCTTGGGCTAAGTGGTGGTGGCGGTGATATGGCGAGGGCGGCGGCGGCAGCGGCGGCGGCGGCGGCGGCGGCGGCGGCGGCGGCGGCGGCGGCGGCGGCGGCGGCAAGGGCCGCGCACCCCAACCACCGCCGCCGTCGCCGAAGCCGGCGTTCCACGTGTCGTAGTCGCGGTCGTGGCCGCGCACGTACACCTGCGGCGGGCCACGAGGGTTGCTCGAAACGTCGCAGCATACGCACCGCCGCCGGGCCGAGGGCGGCGATGAGCGAGGGATGTGCTGCAAGCGGCGGGCGAGCTCTCGAGAGGCGTCCGACGCAAGGGTTTGGGCGAGGGGAGAGGCATGCACGCCATCCCGTTGATGGCGGACGAGCCTCCGAGGCCCTTGCCGCGTGGGCAGGTGACGCGGCGGCCGCGGAGCACCGGCTCCGGCTCCGCCAGATAGCCCCAGTTGTAGCCCTCGAAGTGCATCGGCAGCGCCAGCGCCGTCGGAAGCCTGTCGAGTCAGGAGAAGGAAGGAGGTCGCGACTGGCGCGCCAGAGGGACCCGGCGAGGTTGGATGAGGCCAGGATACAACCGGCACTCGCACCTCGAGAGAAGAGACGGCCGGTCGAAGGAGGTCTCACCGCCGGCGCCACCAGATTCGAGCAGGAGGACGGAGGCGCCGGTGCGAGAGAGGCGGTTGGCAAGCACGCAGCCGGCGCTGCCGGCGCCGACTATGACGTAGTCGGCGCTCCTGCGGAGCGCCATACACACACACACACGTCTATATCGTCGGGGGTCGCCCGACCGTCCGGCTGGAAAACAACTCTCTCTCGAGGTTCTCGAGGTGGATATCCTTTGGCCGCGTTGGGTAGCGAGGATTGGTGTAACGCCCCCCACAGCAAATCGGTTTTTGCCCTTAACTAGTGCCGTTTTCGTTGGACCAATTTTCGCTTGACTTGGTCGGTTTGAGCACTATTTTCAGCCAACGCCCACAGCAAATCGGTGAAAACCTGCTCTGAATGAGCGAGTTTTGTGGCTTATCCGGCTTCCGTCGGTCGTCCCGTGACTGATCGCGCCGCCGCGTTGCACATTGGACACATGCTCTCGCGCGTGGCGCTGACGGGGACTATTGTGCGCCTCGGCGAGGCGCTTCCGGTGGTATTTTTTTCGAGCGCAGTGGACTTCATATTGCCGGCGGACTGCGGGGGGTCTCAAACGGGAGTTGTAGCCCGCCCGCAGTTGACCGGCAAGATGAAGTCCACTGCGCTAGAAGGGCATCGCGGCGATCAAGTCGCTTATCGAGTCGGAGGACCCGAACTCCAAGAACGTGCGCACGAAGACGCTGCGCGCGGATCTCGAAAAGGCAGTCTCCCCCGATGCTCTCAAGGACCTCACGTCCGCGAGCCTCGCCAAGTTCAAGACCGGCATCGAGCTGGCGAACAAGTTCCTCAAGGGCTCCCAGTGGCACCTCCCCGACGAGGTGATCGAGGAATACATCCTCGACGCGATCGCCGCCAAGGGGGCCACGCTCGGCGCAAACATGCGCGTGCAGATCAGCATGCAGCGCCAACTCGCCGAGTACTCGGACAGGACGTACGGCCTTGGTGCTGGGTGCGGGTGCGGAACGGGCTTTTTTTAACTCGCAACCAACTATACTATACAAGGACACCCTCAGGGGGGACACTCGGCGCATGTGCGACGCGTCAGGGTGGAGTTGGCGGTGGCCGAGCGTCGTCTCCAGATCGACTCGCAGCGCGGAGTCGAGGGGTGAAGCGCGTCGCGCTGCGACACTCGAGAGCCGGCGGGATAGCCGTGGGGCGCGGCCGACTTTGAAGTCCTCAAAGATCCGGTGCGCATTCGTCCTCTGAGACCCACGCGTACAGGAAAGGGGCGAGAACGCGGCCGGGTTGTTGCACGTATATGGGCCAAAAGCGTCGAAAATGTCCGAAAAAAGCGTGAGAGTTTGTTGCAGCTCCGCAGCCTGCGCGCGCTGCCGGGACGCACCGCTTGCTGGATCTGTGCACTCCCTGGGTCCCAGGGAGTGCACAGATCCAACAGGAGTGAGTAGGCTCGACGCCGTACTCGAGATGGAGCTGCAGAAAGTACGCCGCCGAACGTGCCACCGACGGCGTCCTGGCGGAGGTGGTGGAGTTTGAGAACTGAGGCTGCGGAGGTGACGCCTGAGGTACCGGCCCGTGCACGGCGACTCAGCCGGCGACCGCCACGGGCTCAGACGAGACTTGTCGACTCGTTCCATCTCAGCTTCACCGTGGTCATCGGGCGTCTGTCGACGTCAGGACCACCCATACAGCTCGCGGGTTTGAGGTCGCAAGAGCCAAGATGGTGGCGTTTGGACATCCCAACCATCACACAAGACAGCCTGTAGGTGATGGCGGGACGGCGCAGTGTTTGTGGCACTCGGCAGTAGGCACCCGCGGCACAGCCCCGCTGTCGGCTCTCGCGGGCTGCGGAACCGGCCCCAGAGGGGGACGGTCCGGGCGAGTGTGGCAGCTCCTGCGCTAGTATGGGCAGCCTCTATCATAGCACTACTGATCCTGGTCATTAGAGCTGCCAGGGATAGCGTCAGGAGC
The DNA here is from genome assembly GCF_000372725.1 of Emiliania huxleyi CCMP1516. NCBI lineage: Eukaryota > Haptophyta > Isochrysidales > Noelaerhabdaceae > Emiliania > Emiliania huxleyi. The sequence continues at coordinate 42,143 of NW_005199968.1, forward strand.
CGGTAGGAGTCAAAACCCCTCATATTTGAGAACTGGTTGGGTAGTAGTCTAAGTTCTGAGCCTCGAGGCTGAGCGGGTCTAAGTGTGACTAGTCACGCTGGGGTGCTTACGCGGTCTAAGATCAGCGAGAGCCTCTTACATCGGCTAAGTCGGCCGTGGCACAGCCTGGGGCCAAGAGGCTCCCACCGTGATCAACGATACGGCGCTAGCCCCCAAATTTTCTTCGCCTGCGGCGGGCGCCTTCTAATCCGGATCGATCCTTCTCATGCTCAGCAATCGCCGCCTCAGCATCCTCCTCTTCCGATTCTCGTTGCTCTTCTTGAGCGCAATCTTCAAGCCAAACAGTTCTCACAAATAGCCTCAAGCTCAAACAAACGCATGTCAAGGAAGCCTGTGTATGCTGGTCCTCTTTGAACGATCCGCGCGTGAGGTAGATCTAGCATAGGGCCTTGTTGGCAGCAGCCAGCTTGTTGCGCTGCTTCGTTGCGATGAGCTGATTGGGATCGCAGAAGTGCATGCCAAGCACCGCCACGATCTTGAAGCAGAACACATCGCAACCGCATCGTCCGCACTGCCATCGGCATGCCGCGCCCGCCGCTTCGCCGCAGCCGCCTTAAGACACGCATAGCGGCAGCACATGGTACGGTGCGCGTACTTGAGCAGGAGTTGCGCGCCGCAAGTAGCGCACTGGCCCTGGGACAAGGCGATATGGCGTCGTGCGCGGCATACGTTGGTCGGGACGCGTCCAGGTATTTTTCGGGTAAACCTGGTCGGCGGAGATTGCTAGAGGACGAGCAAGCCTGCTCTAGCCTCGCACGTTGCTTCCTGTCGTCTGTTGTTTGTTGTGCCCTTGTTTGTTTCTCTTGGCACCTTGGAGTGCTGGGGGGGGCGACAGGAAGAATGTGGCCCTGAGTTATGTATACGCCAACTCAGGGTGTGTGGCAGCCAGCTGGCTGTGTGTCTTGTGAGCTTGTTTGTGTCTGTGTGTCGTTCGTGCGTGTCGTCATCATCTGTCTCGCGTCCACCCATACCGCGTTGGTGTCCAGTCCGAGCCTGGCTGTTCTTCACCTTTCTACCTACCTACCTACCTGGACTTTTGCAGGTATACCCGGGTTTTACCCGGATTTGGCCTTGTGCCGTCTAAGTTCATGGCCCCCGACCATACAGCGTCTAAGTCCGAGCCCGGCTCCGTGCGGGGGCTAAGTTGAGCGCTCGCTCGCTGCAGAGGCTAAGTGTAGAGCGACCCTCTAGCCCTACTACCCAACCATTATTTGAGACATCGTGGCCCATATACTCGTGCAACAACCCGGCCATTCTCCATTGACAATCTAAGGCAGCCTTGAGCTAGCCCGTTCCACACAGATAACCATGACACCTCTCACCTCACCGCGCACCGCGCTGCGAGCCTGTCGTGTCCCTTGTCAGGAGCAGGAGAGCCCCACCCGTGTCCCCCTGATCGTCCTTCCAAAATCCTCTTAATCCTGCTCGTGCAGGTGGGGACCCTGTCCCCGTCCCATCCCTCGTTTGGCGTGTCTGTTTTCTTTCTTTCTTTACCTCTCTCTCTCTCTCTCTCTCTCTCTCTCTCTCTCTCTCTCTCTGTGTGTGTGTGTGTGTGTGTGTGTGTGTGTGTGTGTGTGTGTGTGTGTGTGTGTGTGTGTGGCGACGACTACTCACTTGCTCGTCTGGCTGCGGGCTGCGCGCCGGCGTCCGCCGTCTCTCCGCTCGGGGCAAGCCGCAAGCGGGTGAGGTCCAACGGTCGCTGCTCGAACCCCAGCGCGAGTGGCCTCGCGCCGCCCACGGCTCGCCCGAGCACCTCGTCCGCCTCCGCCAAGCTCATGCCGCCGATTGACACCCCGGCGACGCGCGTGAGGACGAGGCCCACCACGAGACGAGGGTGGGCCTCGGCCTGCGAGCCTCGCCGCACCTCGGTCACGCTGACCCGCACCGGCCGGCCGTCCCCCACGGCGCTCGCGTCCACGTTCTCCGGGTCCGCCGCGTCCCCAAAGCCGAAGCCGAGCCCGAGCGGGCCGGGCGCCGTCAGCGTGACAGAGACGCGCCCGGCGCACCCGTCGCTCGTCTGTGCGTCCTCGCAGAGGTACGGCTCGCCCGCGCGCGGCCGGATGAGTTCGCAGCGGTGATTGCACCGGTTCTCGTCGCCCTGCCAAAACTCGAGCACGAGCGTCCGCCGCCGCCCGCCCGTTATCCTCCCGACGCTGTGGTACTTGTAGCTAGGGAAGACGAGCGCGTCGCCGACCGAGAACTCGTGCTCGTGCAGCGCGCCACCCGCCTCGGTGGTGCCAAAGGCGCCGCCCGTGAAGCTGTCCTCGAGCAGGACGTCGACCGTGACGGTCGATCCGTTATCAAAGTGGCGAGGGTCGTTCAGCGAGCCGCCCGCTCGGCCGTCGTGCAGTTCGATGCAGCGCACGTTGAGGCTGCGCAGCAGTTCGCTGGCGGACGCCGCGTCGCCGCCGTCGAAGCGGCTCACGTCGACGCGATGCCGCAGCTCGCTCAGCCGCCGGTGCAGCTCCGGCACCGTCGCCCGGAAGAGGCCGCCGGCGCTGAGGTAGGTGGTGTGCCACCCCGGCCGCGCCTCGCGCGGCCGCCCAAGCCGCTCGTGGTGCGCACGCTCGACGCGGCCGACCTGCTCAATGTCGGCAGGCGAGAAGAAGCGCGGGATGCGGACAACCCTCGCGAGCGACGCGACCTGCCGCTGAAGCAAGGCGTCGGCGAGGGACGATCGCGCCATGACGTGTTGTGTAACCGGAGGGGCACGCCCCCGGCCCGGTTGGGAGCGGAAAGGTCTGGCGAGTAGAGGCCCCGCCCACCCAGGGTACCCTCTCCGAGGACCCATTGGGTTGGCGTGTCTGGGGAGTGGCGCCTCCTTTTACCGCTTGCGAGCGAGCACCCCGCCCCGACTTGCTTCGCATGTGAGATGCGGTGACCTCCCACGCGCTCCCTGGCCGCCCGCGCGACTCCTAGAGGACAGAGACCGTGGACGTCCCCACGGCCGCTCGCGAGCGCTCGGTGGTCAATCTCACCTCAACCACCCTCAGCGCGCGCGCGAGCGCGCCGCCACTCGGCCGCACGCGTGCACACTTGTGCCTGTGCGGTGTGGACGCGCTCTCGACGCGCTCCTCTGACACACAGGCGTCCCACTAGGTGTCCGCTGGTCCTCGACACCGCTGACGTCGCCACTATCGCCATCTGCGAAGGCTAGCCCGCTTCGTCGCCACGCTGCCCAGCGACGACGGCGCGGAGCTCATGGCATCGTCCTCTGCGCCTCTCGGACTCGAGTTGCTCGTTCCCGCCGGCGTCGCACAGCTCGGCATCGTCCGCGCCCGCAGCGAGTATTGCCTGACCGACGCCGACCTCCAAGGGCTGCCCCGCTCAGCGCATCCCGGCGCTGGCGTCATGTTCTCCGTCAAGGATCTCGCTAGCGTCGCCATCCTGAAGGGGTACCGCGAGCGCGGGCAGCGGGTCGTGCGTATCAGCAGGCCCGACGTCTCGCGGGCCGAGACGCTCTTCCTTCCCGTCGGCATCATGACCACGGTCGGCGAGGTAAAAGCCATGATGCCGGGACGCGCAGACCTCCTCGGGCGCCGGCCCGAGCTCTGGCTCCGGCCTGAGGAGCGGCGCGCTGGCTCCTTCTGACCAAGGAGCAGACTTTTTATTTGACAGAATACGCCGTTAGTCCAACCAGCAGATGTGAAAAATGGTAGCGAGAGTGCACACCCGTGTGTGAGCGTGCCCCACACCCGTGAGGCGTGAGCGTGACCCATTGCCGCCGTGAAACAAGCACATGGCTAGCAATTGCAGGCGGCCCTCGCGCAGCGCAACGCCCCGCGTGCAGCGGAGGCGGCGACCGACGCCTGTCTGAGCCGTACGCGGGCGAACGCGCCCCGACACGCAGACTGACGCGGACGGCCGCAGCAGCCCTCGCCCCCACCACGTGGCACCCCTCGCCCCCGCCACACCCGCGCGAGCTCGCCCGCTGTGGCGGCGCGGCGGTCACGGTAAAAGGCGCGACCGCACTGCCTCTCGGCCGCTCTAGCCGAGCCGAGGGCGCCCTCGCCCTCGCCCTCGCCCTCGTCGCCGCCGGCGTCCTGGGTCGTTGCGGTCGGTGTGGGAGGGCGTGATCCAAACGCAAGCGTTGGCTGCCGAGCTGCTTGCGCGGGGCCGGGACGCGGGAGGAGCGCCGGGACGCGGGAGGAGCGGCGGCTGCGGCGACCGACGCCGCGCCGCGAGCAGCGGGAGCGTCAGGACGGAAGTGCGCGACACACCCTGGCGATGGAGTATGAACAAGACGAGCGGGAGGGCACCGAGACACATGTTCGCCGCACCGGTGGATGGTCCAATGATGGTCGTCGTGCCTGCGCCGGTGGCTATTGCAGCGGCAGCGGCGATCGCAGCAGCAGGGCAGCTAGCTAGGATCACCGGCGCCTCACCCGCCCGTGGAAGCTTTGTGGCCTTGTCCGGCCACGTTGTACGGATCAATGTCGCCGGCGCCGAGGGATTACAAGCCGCGCCCGCCTGAGCGAGCGGCGTCAGCCAGCCGCGCAGCGCTCGGCGAATCTGAGTGAATGTCGGCGGCGCGCTCGCGACAGCGCAGCGCCGCACCGTGTGCCCTGCAGAAGGCGAGCGTCGTCGCCCGGAAGGACGGCATCGCGCGGAGCTGGCTCTATGGACGCACGATCAGCGCCGTCCGCGGCTCTTCCTGCGACAGGAAGCAGCAGGGGCTGTCATGCCGCCGGAGCGGTCTCGGCACCACGTCGAACGCGCGGCGGCGGGGGAGGTCTGTGGGTCGCCAGGGCGCGTGTGCGGGCCGAGGGTGCGCCGGTGGGCGTGTGGGGTGGGGAGGGTTGCTCAGGGGCGCTCACACGCACGCACGGCGACGCACGGCGCGATTTGCTTCGCATGCGGTGACCACAGTGGCCGAAGGTGGTGCTCGCTCGCAAAGTTGTTGCGCGGTGCAAGTGTGCCCGGTGTGCTGTCCGGCCCGAGGCAGAGGATGGCGGCTGCACGCTGCCGCTTCCGCAGCCAGCGCGGCCGCGGCGGCGCTAGCCCAGGGGCGCCCTAAACCGGGTCTGAACCTGGTATGTCTAATAGGGTCCCCCACCCAGGCCGAGCCCTGTTTAGACCCAGTTTATCGTAAACAGGACTAATCTGGTTCGTGTTCAGCCGTGGTCTAAACTGGGTCTAAACATGGTCTAAACTGGTTCGCTTGATACCCTTATTCGCAAGCGGAAGAGGCGGGGCTTTCGCTTTGAGTTGCGGTCCTCTGATAAACTAGAGTGAGGCCCTTGACGGGCCCCGCCCCCAATGGGGCGGGGTTGAATGGGCTAGCGCTGGCGTGGCGTTGACATGAGCACAAAGTTGCTAATGTGCGTAGACGAACAAACACAGAGTAGGGTTGAAATCGTCCACGTAAGGCTTAGGGAGTGCTTGGGGTGGCCTCAGGCATCCCCAAGGGAGTCGCAGCGGTGCCCCATAAGCAGCTTAGTGATTGTCGAACCTCGAAGCGCGTTCGTTTGAAGAAAGGCACACGGTACTATCGATCGGGCCACCGGAGAGTCACCGGTAAACTTCGACACTTTGAGGGGTGAGAGCATGCATTATTGTGGCATATCATGTCACATAAGGTCGAGCTTGACCGCAGAAGCATCAAGAAGCGGATACTCCAGACGGCGGCGCGCGATGCGGCGGAGGCACGGGCGCGCGGCGGGCTGTGGGTCAAGTTCACCTCGTTCGTCACCGCGCTGCCTCGCCCGTACATCGGCGCTTCCATCCTACTCGTCCTGCTCGCGTGCCTCATCCCGGTCTACATGGGCTCGCCTGCCTCGATCGGCACGCCTGTGGCCGACGCCGTGGACGAGCCCTCGAACATGGGCGTGATGGTCGAGTCCGTCACCGCACTACCCCTCGAGCTGTCCACCGGGCCGGCGACTGGCTCAGGTGGCGGAGCAGAGTACGCCATCGAGGAGGACCCGCTCCAGCCGATCTACCGCAAGGTCGCGGGCGACATGTTCCGCGCGGTGAATGACATCGACGTGCCCAAGACGGTCCCGCTCGTCCTCTCGTACACGTGCATCATGCTCGCCATGTACGTGGCGCGCATGGACGCGATGCAGGCACACGCGCTTGTCGGGCATGTCAAGGTCGTCGACGCGTACGACACGACCGCCGGTGTGAACATGCCGGGATCGTATGCCGCTGGCGTCGACTCCAAGGCGGGCATGAACATGTTCCCGACGCCCGACTACTTCCCTCACGGGTGGCGCGAGCCCGAGAAGCCCATCTACATCCGCTGCGCAAACAACGACTACCTCAAGGCGAAGGGCGTCGGCACCGCGTACGCCTTCGCGCTGGCTGACCCGACCAAGCCGCAGGACACCAAGGTTGTGAACACCGAGTGGGTGAACGCGCTGTATGTGAAGGTCTTCAGTGACCACTCACAAGCTGTTCCAAGGCCCGACAGAAATGTACTGTCAAAACTTTGTTCAAACAAAAGTCCTGGCCCGCGGCCCCCACACCCACAATGACTATCAATCCAGGCTGCGGGTGAAGGGCAAAACCGCGCCGCTGCAGAACGGTTTTTGCAAAACCGCGCCGCAGCGGTACGAAACTGCGCAGATGCAGTCCAGGGGTGGTAAGGACACTATGTGTGTGTGTGTGGCCGTAGACTAGACGGCTGCGCGGTCGTCGGTCTTCAACAGCCCCCCATCCTCGCATCGGGTAGCGAGGCTGAGGATCTGAAGAAGCTAGACGACTCCTACATCTCCTACTATCGCGCGCACAATTGCGCAGCCTCCTCAAGGGTGGAGGACGAACATACAAGTGACTCGGGGAGCTCCAGGAGCGCCCATACTGCCGGTTGTCGACTACATTTGATGAAGGGGAAGTCGGCGTTTCCCCTCTCTGCCGTCCTAGGCGGTGTCGTTCATGATCTCCTTGCGGAACGACTCGAACTCCTTGCGCGGGAGCGGCTTGGTGAAGAAGTCGGCGAAGTTCTTGAGGCTCTCGACGTACTCGACCTTGACCTCCCCGGACTCGACGAGCTCGCGAATCTTGAGCTCCTTGCGCAGGATGTGCTTCGTCTTGTCGTGCATGACCGGGTCCTCGGCGACGCGCAGCGCGGCCGTGTTGTCGATCTTGATGATGGTCGGGCCCTTGGGCTTGTAGCCGAGCGACGCGAGGAGCGAGCGCAGGTGGACCGCCTCGCAAGCCGCCAGCGTGCCGGCAGAGATCTCGGCCTCGAATGTCGAGAGGGAGATGTGACCCTGCTTCTTGGAGAAGTACGAGATGATCGCGGTGCCGATCTTGAAGGCGCAGCCGGAGGTGCTCTGGCGGGTGCACCAGTTCGCGTCGGAGCAGCCGAAGAGCTTGGGGTCGGCGACGCGCTCGTAGTGGAGGCCGAGGTCCTGCGTGCCGATGAGGTAGATGAGGCAGCGCTCGGCGGCGGCCTCGATGTTCGCGTCGGGCCAAGCCATGCAGCGCGCCAGCTGCGAGACGGTGTACTGGATGTCGGGGCGCGCGTTGGTGGCGAACATGAGGCTGCCGATGAGGCACTGGCAGCGCTGGAGGAGCTGCGGGTCGGGCGCGGTCTTCTTCTCGGCTGCGCTGATGACGATGGACGGGAGGTCCTTGTCCGCGGGCACCTTGTAGCCCGCGTGCGTGACGCCTGACGGGAAGAAGCGCGCGCGCAGCGTGTCGATGTACTTGCTGGCAGACAGCTTGAAACCGGTCTGCGTCTTGGTGATGTTGAGCCCGAGGAACTCGTGCACCTTTCCCTCGTGGACCTTGAGCGGCTTGCCGACGTGCTTGTTGAAGTGCTCGATGTACTCGTGCGCGAGCGCCCTGCCAGCGGTGGTCCCGGAGTGGAAGATGCCGAAGTCGTCCACGTAGATGACGACGATGAGTTTCGTGCTGTTGCGGGTGAGGACGAAGCAGCTCGGGTCCGCCTCGGACTGAACGAGCCCAGGAAACGCCTTGTTGATGGACTTGACGTGGTTCCACCAAGCGTTACCCGCGGATGGTGCGCCGTAGAGGTTGCCGACCTCGCACACCATGTCCTTCTCCTCGCCGGTGATGGGGTCGATGTAGCAGTACTCGGGCTTGCCCTTGAGCCCCTTCGGCATCTCGCAGTACCAGGTCTCGCCCTCCCCGCGCTCCGCCCAGGTGTACGCCATGGGCTGGTCGCACGTGATGAGTTCCATGTCCTCCTGCGCGGCCACGTTGAGCACGGTGCGGGTCGTGCCGTAGCGGACGACGCTCGCGAAGGTCTTGGTGAAGTCGACGCCGGGCCGCATCAGGTTGCCCATGACACAGCCGCGCCACTTGCACCGGCCGTCGGACTTCCGGGAGGCGATCTCCTTCAGCGGGAGGACGCGTACCTTGGCGGGGCGGCGCATGGGCTTGAGCGTGCCGTTCTGGATGAGGCCGAGGAACTCGGTGTCATACGCCTTGTACCACGCGTCGCGCAGCTTGGGGTCGCGGATGTTGGCGATGTCCTTGTAGTGCTTGGGCACGATGTTGTCCGGCATGGGCATGATCTGGCCGTCCACGCTCGACATGTACGCGACGCACTGGTCCGTGGTGTTGCGGTAGACCGACGACGATGGGGATGCGGCCGCCGCAGCCGCCCAGATGCCGAAGGGCGTGGCATTGGCGGCGAGGCGGGCGTTGAGCATGTTGTTGTACTCGCCCGTCGAGACGCCGCCGCGGCTGCGAGTGGTGCGCGGCGCAGGCGCACCCGCTGCGGGCGGGTTGACGTTGCCGTCGTTGGCCGGGTCTGGCATGATCACCACCTCCTCGTCGAGGGTCAGCCCCCCGGCGTGGTTGTCGGTGGTGGGGAGGAAGACGGAGTCGCCGCGGGTCACGTTGTTGTCGAGCGTAGCCTTGTCCGACTCGTCGGGCGTCTCGTCCGCGGTCACAGGCTCCGGCCACGCGCCCTCGATGTCCGTCGGGGTGAGGTCGGAGGTAGGAGCACGGTACTCGATGCCGTTCCAGAGCTCGTTGACGCAGAATGTCGCCTGCGTGGTGGTGCCGATGTGCCCCTTGCGCGGACCCTCGGTGATGACGTACTTCCAGCCGGGCGAAGTGCGCGAGATGCCGAGGAAGGCCGCCATCTCGCCCGTGGGTGAGACACCGTTCGCCACAAGGTGGGAGGGCGACTTGACGATCATCTTGCACGCCCACGGGTAGAACATGTTCATCTTGGGGCGCTGCCCGGTCTTGAGCTCGTACGCTGACTTGCCGGTGTCGCGCACGGCGAAGGTGGCGTTGGCGATGGTGGCCGCGTACACCCAGGCGTAGCCCCAGTACTGGTAGAGCTGGGCGGCGCCATGCCCCCCTGCGCGTGCCATCATCTCCCGCACGATCCTGCCGCAGGTAGCGTTCGCACGCTCGCACGCCCCATTCTGCCACGGCTCGTAGGGGCAGCTGTTGCGGAGGGTGATGCCGTACTTGAGGCAGAGCTCGCGCACGGCGCTGGAGTTGAGGACGACCTCGTTGTCGCAGAACGCAACCCCTCCGCGGAACGTGTGGCCGTCCTTTCCCTCGTTCTCGGCGAAGTACTTGCGCAGGTAGGCAGGCGTCTGGCCCTTGGTCTGCAGGATGTACGGCGTGATGGTGCTGGTGTGCTCGTCGACGACCATGAGTGCGTAGCAGTGCCCATCGACGCCTACCACACCCTTGGGCGACCAGAGGTCGTAGTGCGACGAGCCCCCGAAGCGAGTGGCCAGTGGCCGGCCGGTGCTGCGCCGCGCGTGGTACTTGGCGTTCGCCTGCAGCGCGGCGTCGTCGAGGCCCTCGTTGCGGTCCATCTTGGAGAGGTCTGGCACGCCGTCCGCGATCTTGCTGAGGTCCTTTAGCGCGTCGCCGGAGATGCACAGGGCGTGCCGCCAGAAGGTGCCATCCGTCGGGCGCCGCCCCGGCTTGCCGCGCACGATGGCCTTGGCGGCGTTGGCGCCGACGGATGCGCCGAGCGGCATCAGGTGGATGTTGAAGTCCTCCCCGAAGTAGATGGTCTGCCCGGAGGGGTAGTTGAAGCGTGGTGGGCAGAGGTCGAAGCGGACCACGATGTTCTGCGCCTTGCACTCCTTGACGCTGACGAGAGGCATGGCGAGTCCGGGCGCGTACAGCGCGTTCACCCACTCGGTGTTCACAACCTTGGTGTCCTGCGGCTTGGTCGGGTCAGCCAGCGCGAAGGCGTACGCGGTGCCGACGCCCTTCGCCTTGAGGTAGTCGTTGTTTGCGCAGCGGATGTAGATGGGCTTCTCGGGCTCGCGCCACCCGTGAGGGAAGTAGTCGGGCGTCGGGAACATGTTCATGCCCGCCTTGGAGTCGACGCCAGCGGCATACGATCCCGGCATGTTCACACCGGCGGTCGTGTCGTACGCGTCGACGACCTTGACATGCCCGACAAGCGCGTGTGCCTGCATCGCGTCCATGCGCGCCACGTACATGGCGAGCATGATGCACGTGTACGAGAGGACGAGCGGGACCGTCTTGGGCACGTCGATGTCATTCACCGCGCGGAACATGTCGCCCGCGACCTTGCGGTAGATCGGCTGGAGCGGGTCCTCCTCGATGGCGTACTCTGCTCCGCCACCTGAGCCAGTCGCCGGCCCGGTGGACAGCTCGAGGGGTAGTGCGGTGACGGACTCGACCATCACGCCCATGTTCGAGGGCTCGTCCACGGCGTCGGCCACAGGCGTGCCGATCGAGGCAGGCGAGCCCATGTAGACCGGGATGAGGCACGCGAGCAGGACGAGTAGGATGGAAGCGCCGATGTACGGGCGAGGCAGCGCGGTGACGAACGAGGTGAACTTGACCCACAGCCCGCCGCGCGCCCGTGCCTCCGCCGCATCGCGCGCCGCCGTCTTGGCCTTGAGGATGGCGGGCGTGTCGGTGGGGTTGGAGTCGGGGAAGGTGTCCTCGACCTGGTCGGTGCCGACGCCAGCGACAAAGCCGCCGACGATGCCGTCCGGGTCGAACGTGCGGGTGACAGAGTCGGCCAGCGCCGCCCGCACCTCCTCGTGGTCGGTCGCGGTGGAGTCCGACTTCTTGAAGGGGTCGTGCGGGAGGGTGCGGCCGGGGGACTTGGCGCACACCTTCTTGTACGAGGACTGGGCCATGCGCACCTTCGTCTCGTGGTCGATGCGGTCGGGGAGTTCCTCGAGCACCTTGGCGACAGGGACCCCCTTGCAGATGAGGTCGCCGATGCACTTGCCACCGTGCAACCCATTGCAGTGGGGGCACGGCTTGCGCCCAGCGGCTGCGCGGCCGCCGCGGTCCCCGCCGCCCTTGTCGGACTTGATCTGCGCCTGGAGAGCGGCGACCTGGGACTCGGCGGCCGCGAGCTTCTCCTTGAGCACGCCTTGCGAGGCAATCTCCGCCTCGAACGCCGCCTGCGCAGCCGCCTTGGCCTCGTTGGCGCGGTCCGCGTTGTCTTGGTCGAGGATGCCCTGCATCGCGAGCGTGGACGCCTTGAGGCCGTACGTCTTGCCCGATTGCGCGGCGAGTTGGCGCTGTATGCCGATCTGCACGCGCATGTTTGCGCCGAGCGTGGCCCCCTTGGCGGCGATCGCGTCGAGGATGTATTCCTCGATCACCTCGTCGGGGAGGTGCCACTGGGAGTCCTTGAGCAACTTGTTCGCCTGCTCGATGCCCGTCTTGAACTTGGCGAGGCTCGCGGACGTGAGGTCCTTGAGAGCGTCGGGGGAGTACGCCTTCTCGAGATCCGCGCGCAGCGCCTTCGTGCGCACGTTCTTGGAGTTCGTGTCCTCCGACTCGATGAGCGACTTGATCGCCGCGATGCCCTTCTTGATGTCGTCGTAGTGGTCGGCGTCCTCGTCCGCCAACATCTCGGCGAGCGTGTCGTCGTCCTTGACGGCGTTCTGCAGCGCACCGTAGAGTTGGCGCGACAGAGTCACCGACAGGTCCTTGAAGAACTTGTCGATCATGGCCGGGATGAGGCCGTCCGCAGTGCCGATGTTCTTGTAGCGCACGTGCAGCGCGACCGCCTCGGCCTCGCGCTCCGCGCCCGGCCGGATGGTGCCCACCTCGATGATGTCGAGGAGGTACTTGTGTTGCTTCGCCGCGGTCCGCAGGTTGCGGAACCACTCGTTGAACTCCCGCTCGGAGCTCTGTTTGTAGGCCGGAATCACCAGCTTGTCCGTCGACGACATGTTGTCGTAATGTCCCGGGGATCGTTGCCCCGCCGCCACCAACTGTGAAGGTCTTCAGTGACCACTCACAAGCTGTTCCAAGGCCCGACAGAAATGTACTGTCAAAACTTTGTTCAAACAAAAGTCCTGGCCCGCGGCCCCCACACCCACAATGACTATCAATCCAGGCTGCGGGTGAAGGGCAAAACCGCGCCGCTGCAGAACGGTTTTTGCAAAACCGCGCCGCAGCGGTACGAAACTGCGCAGATGCAGTCCAGGGGTGGTAAGGACACTATGTGTGTGTGTGTGGCCGTAGACTGGCATACGATGATACTATACCAAGCTGAAGTACCGAATCCGGTAGGGCCGCGCTGCGGCGCAGACAAAGGCGCCCCACCCCGCGGCCCTGCTCTGCCTGCTGCGGGCGGGCGCCGACACGAAGCTGCGCACGGAGTCTGGACACACAGCGCTGCAGACTGCCAAGGAGCAGGGCAGCGCCAAGTGCGTGCGCGCCTTTGGGGAGCACGCGGCGGCCGTGGCAGCAGCCAAGAAGGCGGCCGAGGCGGCGGCGAAGGAGGCAGCGTGGGCTGCGGGGGCGGCGGAGAGGGCGGCAGCGGAGGCGGAGGCGGCGCGGCACGCCGACGAGCTGCTGGCGGAGGTCGAGGCGGAGAAGCGCGGCAAGGGCAAGAAGGGCAAGAAGAAGAAGAAGGGCGGCGGGAGCGGCGGCGCTGGGCCGTCGCAGGAGAAAGAGGCGCCGGCGGAGGCAGCCGCAGCCAAGCCCGCGCCGTTGGACAGGGAGGGGCTGCTCCGGCTTCTCGCGGAGCTCCACGAGGACAGGATCCGGTTCGGCATCACGCCGGAGACGTCGGTCGAGGGGTTGGCCGAGGCGTTGGGAGAGGCAGGCCGAGGCGGCAGGCGAAGCGAGCGAGGAGGAGACGGCGGAGGCGGGTGAGGAGGCAGCCTTGGTGGCAGCGGAGGCGCGCCGGGAGGCTGAAGCCGAGGCGGACGCTTTGGCAGCGGCCTAGGAGGAGGCGGCCGCCGCGGCAGCGGCAGCGGCTGCGGCGGCTGCGGCGGCGGCTGCGGCGGCGGCGGCAGAGGCGGCAGAGGCGGCGGAGGCGGCACTGGCTGCCGTCAAGGCGAGGCGCCCTCGACTCCAGTCGAGACGGCGCTACACCACGCCGCTCGCGCGGGAGCGGACAACGGATGCTTGGCGGCCTTGCTCGACCGTTGGGAGTCGGTGGCCAGCGACGACGACGGCTCGGCGTGTGCCTCGAGGGACGTGTGGGGGCGGACGCCATTGCACTGGGCGGTCGTCAACGGCCACCGCGAGGCGATCGTCACGCTCGTCGAGGCTGGGAGCGACATTGCGCTGCGCGACAAGCAGCACGAGTCGGCCCTCGACCTCGCCGAGCGGAGGGCGACCTGCCACGCGGTGGGTTCGGAGGCCGGTGCGACAAGCTGACGGTCAGCTTGCTCAAGCTGATGTTGCCGCGCGACCACGCCGACTACAGCTCCTTCCACCCGGAGGGCCTGATGGACCTCTGTACGCACGAGGTGCTCCGGCACGCCGAGAGGCTGAAGCTCGGCGCCGAGGAGCGCGAAGCCTTCCTCGCGCTGAGCCCCGCGGACCATGTGATGACAATTGACGAGCTAAATGCGCGGGATGAGGGTCGCCTCTAGGGTCGCCTATGAACAGTACTCAGTACTGACATCTAGATGAGGGGTTGAGGCGCGGGTGGGCGGTTTCATATTTAAAGGCCTACTTTGGGAGTCTTGGGCGGGCGCCCTCAAAACCCGTACCCGCAGGCGTACCCGGCCTACGTTCGCCGAGAGTGGCCTGGCCCCGGGCCCACCGGGCCACCCCCGGAGGCCGATGGCGACATGCACCGCGACCCATTCCTTCTGGAGGCTGCTCTCAGACGTTCAAGCGGCGCCAGCGAGCTTGTGAGGGGCGGCTGTGGACACAGCAGGCCCACCAGACGGGCGTCAGAGCTTGCCGTCTCGGGGTGCTGTCGTGGGGAGAGCCCGAGACAGCTGCGGAGGAGCCGAGTGCAGTGGCGAGCCAGAGGCTACCTGGGTCACCAAGTGGTAGCCCTTGCCCATTCTGAGCAGGGCTGTGCTTTGGTGGGGTTGTGCTTGAGCATGTGTGAAGTGGGAGTGCGTGCCGGCGGTGTCTGTGGGTGAAACGGGCGTGTATGAGGCCGTAAGAGCCGTGGTATGAGCCAGAGTGGGCTTCTTCTCCCAAAGTAAGGACGGTTTGGGACAGCTCAGACTTGATACTGATGGGCCTGGGCCAGGAGAGCGACAGAGAAGGCGAGGTGGTGAGCTGGGAAGCCGCTTCGTCGGCACCTGGACGTGTCGCGATGAACTGCCGAAAAAAGCACCTTTTGCGGCTATTGCTCAAAACTTCGGGAGACAAGGCCTACATATTATGACTGCATCCATGCGCCTGGTGCATGAAGGCTGCGGGTCAGGACATTTCACGGTCGGTGGCGCCGGTGATGGCCTCCGGAAAGCCCTCGCAATCGCCTCGGATGGGGTCCACCGGAGACAATCTCGAGCCCTCTCCGTGGCATCACGAGCCGGTGTGAGCTTGCAGACCCAAATAAGTGCGGTCTGGGACGGCTTAGGCTTGCTACTGATGGGCCTGGGCCAGGAGGGCGACAGAGAAGGCGAGGTGGTGAGCTGAGAGGCTGGAGCGTCCGCGTGTGACCTTGTCGCGATGCAAGTGCCACGAAGCCTCGGCTCAAAGTCGAATTTTCGTTTCGGCTTTACTGGTGACCATAGTACCGTCTAACTTTTGCGTTCCTTCAAACGAATCCTTTAAAGTCTCGACAATCACTCAGCAGCTTATGTGGCACCGCAGAGGCTCCCTTGGGGATGCCTGAGGCCACCAAAACGACTCACTAAGAGCCGTACGTGGACGAATTTCTTTTTTTCCGGTTACCTACGTTATGCGAGGATGCGGGGGGGGCGGATGGCTGGTTACTGATTTGCGGGGCGCGGAGCCGAGCCGGCCGCGCCACACTATCTTTCCCCCTCCTCGACTTTGGCGCGGCGCAGGCAACGGCGCAGCCGCGAGACGGGCCCGGTCGCTTGTCGCCGAGCTGCGGCGCCGTCGTGTGTTTTTGGGGGTGGGGGGGGGGGGGGGGGTAGATCGAGAAGATGGGGGTAAGACGATCGAGCACGCGACTTTTGGCATTCGAGATCCTGTCGCGAGACCTCTCTCCAATGGTTGTCCCATCTCTTACCAAATAAATCCCTCCCTCCAGGGATAGATACAAGAGCGGTCCGCCCACGGGCATTTGTGGCATCGAGATCGATGAATGGGTGATGGTCGACGCACTCATCAGTCCGAGTCATTCGGTGATCGAATTTGGAGCGAGGTTTGGGACAACCTCGTGCCGGCTGGCTCACGCGACGAAAAATTCTGGCAATGTCGTGTCGGTTGATCCTGATAGGAGCGCCCACAAGTTTCTGCTCGAGAATCGCGAGCTCAACCGTTGCAACTTTCACGCGGTTCTCGGTGTCGTTGCTTTGAAGAACTCGTTCATGGTGGCTGGCAGAACCGGGTATGATGGGTACACGCTCTCTGCGGACGAAGTCGGAAGGAGCGGAGCAACGGGGCTAGACGCGGTGCCCTCAATCACGCCCAAGACGCTCCAAAAGTTTATCGGCACGAAGATCAACGCCCTGCTCATTGACTGCGAAGGCTGCATCGCGCGCGTCTTCGAGACCGGCATCGTGGAGCAGGTCGAACTCGTGCTGATGGAGATGGACCAATTTGGCATCCCGCCTAGAAGTGTGCATTACGGGCAGTACTCGAAGCGGCTTCGCGGTATGGGGTTCGTGCGCATCTGGTTTTCGCACGACACGTTCGATCCGCGTGCGTCGTGGTCAGCCGACATGCTGCATGCGGCGTGGGCTAAAAACGGCACAGAATACGCACGAATGGCCGCGCAGCAAGCGGACCACAACTTGTGTACTCACTACAAGGGCCGCCACAACCTGCCCGACAAGTTTCTGAGATGCGCGACGGAGGACAAGGGCGGCGATCACCGCCCAAACGGTGGTTGAGGATGCCGTCACTGCTCACCGGAGACCCCGCTGTCCCGGTAGTACTGTATTACAATACCTCCTCTGCTGGTTCGTCTATTCCCCCCCCCCCCCCCACCTCGCGCCTGTGGCTGACCGATCGGCGCTCCTGTCGTGATCTGTCGCACTGTCGCGGGATCGGCGTGATCGCGAGGTGGCGTTCTCTCGGGTAGTAATAGAGCCGTATCCTGGCTCTTCCTGGGGGAAGCAACCAGACGCGGCTCGCGGGGACGGGCTAGTGCATGGCACACAGAGTACGAATCACATGGCGGCTGAGAAAAAAAGGAATGGGAAATACCGGCACGGTGGTCGGTGCACGGTGGTTTCGGTGGGGCTTTCGTTACGAAATACATCTTTAATCCGGCTTTGGGTGCGTCGCGCACTTTTCATCAACCTCGGTCTGTGAAGTGCGATGGCGCGGCTACGTGCCCTCACGGGCGACGCTTGAGAGGCGCCTTGTCGAACGCCCAATTCCACCCTCGCACCGCCCGCCGACCGGCGGCGGCCTTCGCCTCACGAACGCGCTCCGACCTCCGCTCCCGCTGCCGCCGCGCCGCCTCTCGCCGCCGGGCCTGTTCACACCACAGACGCAGGGTGCGAAGAGACTGGGGGAGTACACCACTTCCGCTCGGGAAAAACCTCGGATCTCGGCAAGATCTCGGCCGCACTTCGGCCGCACCTCGGCCGCACCTCGGCCGCACCTCGGCCGCACCTCGGCCGCACTTCGGCCGCACCTCGGCCGCACTTCGGCCGCACCTCGGCCGCACCTCCCTCCTCCCCTGCCACACCTCGCAATCTTTGCTAGATCTCGGCTAGATCTCGGCTATCTCGCCTCGACCCTCACCCGGCGCCGACCCGCCGCCTCGCGCCGCCTCGCTTGGGTATTGGCTGGTGTGGCGCGCGCGAGCATGTGGCGCGAGAGGAGAAGGCAGAGTGCGCGAGCGGCGTCCGCGCCTGCACACAAGCTCACCGCGGCTGGTCAGGCGACCCAGCCCCGCCGGCCCAACTCCATGCAGCCCACGGCGTCCCGCGCCGAGGGAAGCGTACACGTGTGCAGCGCGGACGGCAGCGGGCGCCAGACGCCGTGAGGCGGCGGCGGTGGCGCAAGATGTGGCGGCGGCGGCGGCGAGCGCGGCTGCGCGTGTCGCGGCGAGGCGGCACTCTGGATGGGGGGTGGGGTGGTGGTGGGTGGGTGGGTGTGTGGGGGGGGGGGGTTTAATGGACGGGGCCTTAGGGAAAAAAAGTCAAAAAAAGGCTGGCGAGTCCGGAAAGAGCCCGACCGATTGAGGGGGAGGGAAACCCCCGGGGGGGGGGGGGGATGCGAGAGTTGATCGATTGTGAGTCGGGGAGAGGGAGAGAGGGAGAGAGGGAGAGAGGGAGAATGGTGTGTGTGATGCGAGAGTTGATAGATTGTGGGAAGTGCCACCGGATCCCCACGACCGGCGTGTGAAACCAACTCGCAAAGCGCCGCGATCCGCAGATAGGGGCGTCGAGGCGGCGTCGCGCTGCCGCCGAGGCATCCCCTCGCCTGCCAAGATCATCCTCACTATTTCATCAAATGTCGCATGACACACAGCCCTTCACGCCTCTCTCGATCACCCGACGGGCTGCGAATACCGTGAAAACAGCCACCTCTCGGCCATCTCTCGCCTCAGGTGATCTCCGGGTGATCTCGGGCAATCTCGGCAACGCATCGCCTGCCAACGTCGCCTCGTCGCCAGGTGGCGGCGCCGCCCCACGCCGCAGCAGAGTGAGCAGCTGCCCACTCGGCGAGCGCACGCGCACCCGCCTCCGCAGCGGCCCCCTCCGCCACGCAGGCAAGGTCACTGTCAGGTGCAAGTCGTCGCCGCGCCTCTCCCAGCCCGACTGCCTCCGCGCCAGCCCGACCGCCTCGGCAGCGACCCTCCACCTCGGAGGCGTCGCGCCGGACAGCGCAAACGCGACCGTCACGCCGACAGCGGGGAGAGGGCACGCCACGAGGTCTCCCGCCGCCGATCCGGGCGGGAGGTACGTCTTGAGGGGCAGCCCGCCCCTCTCCGCCATCTCGCGGGTGATGCGCTGCCCAAAGGCGGACGCGTAGGCGCGCGGGTCGACGCTGGCCGCCGTCCAGCCTCCAAGAGAAGAGAGCGTCGCGCGCACTGGAACTCGCACCACCGGCGGCGGCGGCGGCGGCCTCACTCCGCCGTTCGCTGCCGCTGCGGCGGCGGCGGCAGGCCCCCACGCGATCTCTTCGTCGTACCGCTGGCGCGCTGTCGGGTCGGAGAGGCACTCAAAGGCCTAAGAGGAAAGTTCCGAGAAGGTACCGAGGTTCGTGGCAGGTTCTTGTCGGCGCGCACGGGCGGAGCGAGGAGGCCTCATTGGCGCGCTGGAAGCGGCGGACGGCCGCCTCGCGCACCGCTGCCGCGCTGTCGGGCGGAAGCTTGTCCGGGTGATCGGCGAGGGCGATGCGGCGGAAGGCGGCGCGAATAGCGTCTGGTGCAGCATCAGACGCGACGCCCAGCACGTCGTAGTGCGACTCCGCCGCGGCGGTTCGGAGCAGGGCGAGGAGTAGGAAGGACGCCATAGGCGCTGTGCGCTGGTGTGTGTGTGTGTGCGCGCGCTGGTCTGTGAGAGGTTGAGGTGCGAGCCCTGGAGGCCCTGGCTGGGGATGGGGGATGTTCATAGATCTCAGGCTCCGTGGTTCCCGGTATGATAACAGGAGAGAGAGAGAGAGAGAGAGAGAGAGAGAGAGAGAGAGAGAGAGAGAGAGAGATTCATTTCAAAGATGATGCCTGGTGAGGTGATGGTTGCGAGGAAAGTGCTACGGAGGAGTGTGGGTGTCAAGGCGCACTGTGACGACACGAGTTATGCATTCACAGGGGTGTGGGGACCTATCAAGCTGGAGGGGGCGACAGCTGCTGGGTGGGTAGCGAGCGAGTTAATCCAGGGGATTCCAAACGGAGCAGAAAAATCGGGAGTGAGCGTGCAGGAGTGGGATGGAACGGATGCGGAAGGGAGGTCTCGGGGGACGAAGGGGTCACACCCGACGACCTCGGGAACTAGCCGGGGCAGTCGGAGAAGTGGCAACTCCGTTGCAATAGCACAGACGACTCCACAGCGCTAGAAGACCTGGCACCGGACGACACGACGCACATATACATGTCCACAAAAGGTGTCGGGAGGGGCGAGGCGGAGAGGGGACCACGTGACGGCGCGGCTGGCGCCCCGCTATTCCGGCCGGCCAGAGCCGCCACGGCGTGAGACCGCTGTGCGCCGCGCCCTGCCCGCGCTCGCACCCACGACACGTCACATGCCTCGGAGGGGCGGCGGCTCGCAGACGTACACCTCGACGTCGGGGTCGTCGGGCTCGGGCTCCTCCTCCTCCACCTCCACCTCCTCGCCCTCGGCCCTCCGCCCCTGCAGCTTGAGCGCGGCGTTGTAGTCCTTCTCCTTGTGCCGCTGCAGCCACGCGAGCGCCTGGTCCAGCACAGGAGACGCCTCTCCCCGCCCCCGCTCCCCCTCACCCCACCCTTCTGGTCGTGTCTGGTCTGGTGGACGAGTCTGTCTTCCTCTCCACGCTGTCTACTCTGCGGTAGACAATGGTCTCCTTCCTGGCTCGCGCACCTTTGGTCGTTGCACCCCCCCGCCGTGCATGGTCCAGCCCATGCCTGCTCGATGG